>NC_079205.1:7176055-7321055 GCF_026745355.1 Beta vulgaris subsp. vulgaris | reverse complement strand
CTCCATTTATACTATCAAATAAAAATCTGAATTTTCATTGATGTGTCTTATTCTTTTTGAGTACCCATGAATGGCCCTAAATACCCACTCTCTTCCTCCTTTGATTTTAGGTTGTCGTACTATTTTTCCCCAATATCTTCTTCTTCCAGTCAGAATTTGCATATACTTACTTCATAAAAGTTGTAGATCACGAAAAGTTATTGAATTTAGACCCAAAAATCATCTGATTCGGAGTTTGGAGTAAAGAGTTAGACCCTCTGGAAGTTTTCTGTTATTGCTGCCAAATATTATACGTTCCTCTGGTTCCTTTGTTTAAATTCTGATTCATGGAACCCGAAAGTCTATTTGTTTGGTTAAGAACGCTATGGTTTTATGGAGGATGATTCTTGGAGATGACGACACTTAATGAGTAAAGGAAATGAATTAGTGTATAAGGTAACCTTTATGTCTAGCACCTTATATGATTGCTCGTATAAATCATATTTAATAATTTGTGTCCATAGAATATGTTTATGATTGTGTGTATATATATGTATGACTATACATATGTGATACTAATCATGTGATGATATGCTATAAATTGTGATGTATATGATATCATGAATGTTATATGTAAATTATGATAATGATGTGTACCATATATATATGGTGTTGTTCGGGATTATTGATATATGAAAGTTTTGTAAAATATGAATGGTTCTGCTAGCTTGGAGTTATGAAATGAGCTGGTAAATGGGCAAGTTATAGGTGGAGGAATTATGTTTACGATGTAAAGGACCAAGAGTGGTCGAATGTTAATGTTCATATTATGTCCAAAACCTGTAGTTGCCAATGAACTAAGATCACGTAAATGATCCTTGCCGGTAGACTATTCCATGTTATGTTTTCTGACAATATTTCCGAATAATTACCAAAATGTAGTATGTGTCTGTATGTGAAAATGTTTACGAACTAAAACCGTTTTTACGGGATAGAGTAAAGTTACTGAGTTTTTCACTCATTTTAGGTTATTTTCTGTGTTTTCTCTTTTTCCTATTTTATGAAATCGTTCAGGTATTTATGAAGATAGCGCAAGTTCAGTTAGGACATGGATGTTCTGGTTGGATTATATTGAAGTGACTCTGTACAATTTGGGATTTTTTATCATACTATGTATTATATAATTATTACTCTATTTGAGAGTTTGTATATTTTTAGAGACCATTTTAAGGCTATTATTTTATTTATAGGCCTATAACCCACAGCTTAAGTTCCGTTTCCGCTGTCAATCATGAGTAATTAAGGTTCTGAATTCTCGGGGCGTTACACCAACCCCTACAACCACCACGAGCAAGCCGCAAAAACACAAAAAAATTACCCTCCGGCTAGGACGTTTCCGCCATGATGGCAGATGGTAATTCTTTTGGTTTCGTTGGTGGTTGTGCATGGTTTAGTGGGTGGTGTGCGTGGCCTCGATGGTGGTTTGCGTGATTTCGATGGTGGTTGTTTGTGTAGTAGTGGTGGTTGTTGGGTACTAAGGGGGTTTGGTGATGGTGAGGATGAAAAAGAAAATTAAGGGTAAAATTATACTTTCAATTATGTTCTTAGATGATTTTAAGAAATTTTGTTGCGATGATTAACAATCTCAGTTGAATATTGCGTTATTCACATTGTTTTGCTCAGCCCTAGTGATATCCCCATGTTTGAATTGTTATTAAGTCATCCTGATAGTTTAGCTACTTTCGCCTTTACTTCTTTCATTCACCAATCATATCCCTTTATCAACTAAACGCAACTAAGATCAACAATGTTTTGTTGCTCCAATAGTGTAAAAAAAAAAAAAGAGGATAGAGGGAGTAACTCTGTATACGCTACGTACACCAAACTAAGGGTGCATTCTCTTTAACTTATTGGTCCTGAACATATTGTACCTTATCTGAACTGAACTTATTGAACCTGAACTGAACTTATTGGAACTTATCAAATCTGATTGGACCTGATTCAACTTATTGGACCTGATTGAACCTGATTGGAACTTATTGGACCTTATTGACCTTATTGAAACTTATTAGACCTCATTGGCCCGAATTGAAACTTATTAGACCTTATTGGACCTGATTGAAACTTATTAGACCTTATTGGACCTGATTGAAACATATTTGACCTTATTAGACAAAAAAATTGACCATTAATAACATAAATATTACCCCTAACGTAAATACTACCCCTCAAATTTTATTATGAAGTAATAATTATTAAAATTCGTCCTTTAAAAAAATTAATTATTATTAATTATCTCTTATGATAATTAATTTAACAAAAAAAAATTTGCTATTTATATATTTGCCTATACATAACTTTGACCACTAATATATCTAATACTCTTGTTTTGATTTTATAAAGCACTAGTGGAAAATCAAAATTTGATTGACATTTATTGCTAACAAGTTAAAATTGGCACATATGAAAAATTCTCAACCCACTTTTATTTGTGTGAAGGTAGTAGAAGGCATTAATTTCTTATCTCTCACTGTACATTTATATCTTTCATTGTTATTAGTAACGAAAATATGTTATATCTAGTTATTTAAAGACGAATTGCAAAATATTGTAATTATAATGATTAATATTGTCAACCTTAATTATTTGACCATGATTATAATATTATTTAATAATAATATAATCACCTAATATTAATATGAATAATCAAATAATAGATAATAATACACGTATAATACTATACATTGTGGTACTTTAATAAAAAAAAATTAATAATAACATAATCAGCTAATAGTAATATGAATAATGAAATAATAGACAATAATACAAATATTTAATAAAATAATAGACACTAATACAAGTATAATACTATATAATCATTGTGGTATTTTAATTAAAATTCTAATAATAACATAATGGACAATAATACAAATGTTTATTAAACATTGACTATTTGGACCTTATTAGACCTTATTGGAACTTATTGGACCTTATTAGATCTGATTGAAACTTATTGCACCTGATTGAAACTTATTGGACCTTATTAGACCTGATTGGAACTTATTACCCTTATTGGACCTTATTGGTACTTACCTGAACTCATCTGAACTTATTGGACATTGAAACTTAATTTTTTAAGTTGAGGAGAACGCACCCTAAACCATTCTCAATTGAGAAAGTCCTTATAATTATCTATGCAATGCAGATTTGATATCTAATATGCTTATATTCGCATCAACCGCTCTTGTAATTGGTACCAAAGAAATATAATTTGTAAAACAAACCTCTTCTAGATGTATTAATTTACCATTGTGTAATTTACCAATCTATTTGATAGATTCTTATCCGATACACGCCTATGAAGACTCTTCTCGATCACCATTCACCAGCCAATCATTATTGTCCATTACCACCAACTATTTCCAGTCTGTGTTGCAACTTGCGATGCAAACAAGATCCATCAACGTTAACATCGTCGTACAATTGTTGTCGGGAATGAGATTTTATATTTTTTGTTCATGTGCGCTAAATCTTGTCCATACCCTTCGGTTTTCGCCTGGATTGGTTTGGGACTAAGGTACCGCCTGGTTGTTTGTTGTTTGATGAAGGAGGAGAGATAAAATACTTCGGGGTTGGGGGGGGGTAGATGTGGTTAAAGGAGGGAAAGTGAGTAGATTTTAAAATGATATGCAACAAAACTCAAATTGATATAAAATATATTAATAATGATATGAAACAAATTAAAAAAATAATATGAAACAAAATTTAAAATGATATAAAACATGTTAATAATGATACAAAGATTTTAGAAGACATGATTAGTTACAAAATCATATGAAACCAGTTTTGACATGAAATAATTTATAAATGATGTGAAACATATTTAAAAGACACATGAAGCATAACAATTTTGAGATAGAAAAGTTTTACAAATAAAATAGAACAAAGCTCTAAATGATATTACCAATAATGATATGAAACAATGCCAAAATGATATTAAGTAAACCAATAATGACATGAACCAGTTATCTTAGTTTGCACATGTGAGAAATTGTTACATACCCAAGAAATACTGACATTTAAGATTTTAAGAGCAACCCTGCGTTAATAAAATAGGGTTTACTTAGAGTTTAAATAGGAGTAACCATTTATTTTAGGATTTTTTTAACTAGAATAATACAAACTTTTGTCCATTCGCTCACAATAATTCAAACTTTTAATTATTATGTAAGAAGACACACTTTACATCAAAATTCCAAGAGTATGACAATGTGACCGGTAACCTGTAAAACAAGTAAATTTTTTAAAAATAAACCCCAAAATCTCTTCCTCTTCCCCCAACCCAAACAACTGTAATACCCCCAACCCCCCAACACATACACCACAAAATTCATCAGAATGAAAAATCAAACAAAGTGACGAATTGAAGCATAAATTACGAATTTGCATAGACAAGTTAAAATCATTATGAAAAAGTCGCAGATTTAAGAATTGTTTAACCTTGAGAAATGTGCGAGAGAATGCGAAATAGAATTGAAAGCGAGAAGATGAGACGATGTGCATGATAGAATATGTGGCGCACACGGAAGTTTTGATGGACCCGAATAGTATCATAAAATTGCATATTCATTGATATTAATTGTACAGGTGTGTTTGTGAGAGTTCATGTCTCTCATTTATCTTGGTAGAACTCTTTGTTTCTACCTATCCTAATATCTTGTGTGGAGCTCACTTGTTTGGCTCCCCTTTTCAACTCATGCACATATTACATATTTATAGTTGTTGTATCCTAACTTCTAGAATTTTCTTTCAAGTACAAATATCTTAGATTTTTCACAAGATAATTCTAGATACACATTAGATATTTTTCTCACAATTTTCATCAAACATTTAGAATATTCTATATTAATCTCTAACAGTGCACCAGTCAGTTTGCATGAACGAGGGAAGCTGATGATGTTTACAATGTCTTCAATCCACTTTGCACTATGAGGGAGATAATATACTCTAGAGAAGTGGTTTCGGGTTGGGGGAGGAGTTGGGTTCGGGTAGGGGACGTTTCGTGGCTGGGAAGGCGGTTTCATGGTAGGGGGTAGTGAGGTGGGGTGGGGGCGGGTGGGGTGGGGTTTCAGTTGGTTGGGTTGGGGGAAGGAGGAATAGAGAGAAACGGTGGTTGGGCAGGTCGACACGCAGGGGCTAGGGGTGGGGTGGGGGAGGAGAATGAGGGTGGAGGGAGAGCAGGAGATCAGAAGAAAGAAAAAAAGAAAAATGTTTTTAATGTTTTTGAAATTTAAATCAAATTTTAAAAATAAGCCAACAAAATAATGACACATGTCTTAGTGAGTGCCACGTCAGCTTATTTACCTTCTACAACAAGTTAACAACCGATATAGACCTACTGGGATATTTTTTTTTAAATTGATATATTATATAATACTCAAAAGTTTGTATTATCGTGAGAGAATGGCCAAAATTTGTAATATTATAGTTAAAAAGATCCTTTATTTTAAGATCTAAAGTATGGTTTATTTATAGTTCTTGCTAGGGAATTGAATTTAAGGCTGTAATATTTTGGACTCAATTGTGAAAGTTTTGATTTCGGGGACTCAAATCAATATTTCTTTTACATATTTTTGACCCAAAATACATTTTAACATTTTGATACATGTCAAATCATTTTTGACAATTTTAAAATGACTTGATACATTCAAAATTGTTGACTACCTAGGTCACTTTTATTTTTCCTAAGTTTTATCATTTTATGCACCTAGAAATATTTTATACTTCAATATGGTATTTTAGACGTCGCGCATTTTCATTTATGTATGTAAACTTAATAAAAAAAGGATAATCAAGAAGAAGATATCTGCTTAGGATATGTCAATCCGTTTATAAATAGATGCTTTATTTTTTACTTGCATACTCATTCACAACCCTGACCGTTAATATTCCTAATATCTATTAGTAAAAGATTATTATTAAATCATATATGGAAAACGTATGTAGATAAAATTCAACAACATCTTGTATGCTAACATTAATTTTTATAAATTTGTGAAAATATTTAGTCAAATTAGAGTTTGTAAATAGTAAAAAAGTAAAAGAAGACCATCATTTATTTGAATTTGAGAGAGTATAAAAAATACAACTTGACGAAAATATATTCGAAATCAATTATGCTTGATTATGAGTTTGAATTGACAAAAACCAATGAACAATTTGTTTATTTACAGAAAGAATTTTAAAAAAGCAATAATGAACATATTCTTAAAATAATCACAATAATGCATGTCAACTTCAAAATTGATTAAGAGTTTTGTGAGTGACACCCATGAATTTTTAAGTATGTTAAACCGTGAAAATTAAATTAGTTAATTAGTAAAAGTTATAAAAAATTAATATCAATATAAATTTATGATGAGCAAAACCCAACAACATATACATGATAAATTCTGTTATTATATATAATTAACCAAACTCATGTGAATACTGAATAGTTCCAAATTCAAACTACTACTATATTGTAATTTGAAGGAAATGAAGAAAGTATTCCACAAACTAGAGCCGTCCACAATTATATTGTACATCCCACAAAGGCTTTCGAAATAGAGCAATGAGGAAAAATATACATAGGAAACGAATGGCCTTAGATGAAGCATGCTGACTTAGAGAAACAATGATGTGAGTGTTCAAGGACAACCACCAAACTCTTGACCTTCTCTCTTTCAAAAACTGATCAAATGCTAATTCAGCTTTTCCCCAATTTATTGTTTTTTGATGTTGTTGTTCACCTTCTAATCCTTCGACAATCATTTTTTGCGCCATGCATCGAGCCAGAACGACAGAATCTTCGAGAGCGGCCGAACCACCTTGGCCAAGAGCTGGAGCCATTACATGCTTGGCATCACCCGCAACAATTACATTTCCTTTGCTGAAGTTTTCAACAAAGAGGTTCCATGGAGGACGATAATGCAAATTATTAAAGTGTAAGGAGTTGATGTCACATTGCTCTATCATGTTTACTGTTTCTGATGGATAATCTTTAACTGCCTCCTTAGCTAAGTTTTTCATGTCTAAATCTTTCAACACGGTCGAATCTGCAAGAAGAATAATCAAGGATAATGAGGGGAAAACGTTATATTGGAATTAATAGAATCGGATTAACAATCTTCGACAATACTTCATAATTCAAGCAAATTAAATGCAAACAAAAAATGGACCCAAGTCCACATTGATTTTTTTTTTTTTTTTTTTTTTTTGAGGGGAAGTCCACATTGAATTTAGTGTGGACATAATGCTAGTACGTATAACAGTAGTTCTTGTCAATAACCTTAATGATTTGTTTAGTGGTAATGGTAATAAAATTTAGTGTAAATTTATTTAAAAAAATAGCATAATACAAAGTACAAAGAAAGGCACGGGGATTCGAACCAGTGACCTATCGTTCACAACACATCAATCTTAAATAATTAATCGCTAGACCAAGAAATTTTTTGATTTCCATTCCTACCATTTATAACTTCTTATCAAACAAATCAGTAAGGTTATTGTAATGCATAGTAATCAAAATATAATGTACGACGAAAAAGAATCATTTACCGCTAGACAAGCCGAACATTGGCATAAAAGTTTTTCTTATAAATACATACATCTATTACTACTATCAAAATTTATTTAACAGATACTAAACTGGATATTAAAAGACTAATAGCTTGTTTGATTAATGGTCATAAATAATGGTAATGGCAATGATAATGGCAATAGTAATGGTAATGGTAATACATTGTAGTATAAGTTTGTAAAGAAAATCCCATGTAATTACCCATGGTAATGTTATCTCATCCCCAAATATCAATTTTCTTCCTAAAATTTCATTACCATCTATTGCCACTCAAAAAGGTGGTATTGGGTGGTTATGGAAAATTATAAAGAAAATTCATGTTTTGTGATGAAATTTCATTTCCATGGGTATTAATATTTTAATTTCTTTAAACTTTTATACTAGATTACATTACTATTACCATCATTTATAATCACTAACCAAACGCGTATGGATCGGAGGAAGTAATATATTGACATTATGTGCCTACCTTTAGTAGGAGATCTCATTGACACAAACCAGTAGACGAGGTTTTCACCCATTGGTATTCTCCCGACCATCACATTGCCTTTTCTTGTCCGAGTAAACATCTTTTCGGAAATGTTATGTCCAGTTGGGTAATTTGTTAGTCCACGTACAACAGCCATGCTATAATGTTTCACGGGTTTTAGCCCAACATACTCGGCAACTCTTGAAAATGCTCCATCACAACCAATGAGAACCTGTATTATCAAAAAGATTTTGTGTTTTTGAAAATATATAACTCAATTTATTGTTTCACCATAATAGATATGCATGGTGCTCATTTTTGCTTCTCATATGATCCTGTCTCAGCAATCAGCATTGATATAATGCATCAACAAGTAGCATGCCAAACTTTTAGTGCATATATATATATATATATATATATATATATATATATATATATATATATATATATATATATATATATATTCCTTGTAATTTTTTGTTTTCACGTTCCACTTTTATTTTTTTCCAATGAAAAAAACCTTGGAACAAAATTATGAGTAACTGAAAAAGTTATTATCAATTTTTTGTATTCGTAGTTAGTTGAAAATATAAATGATAATGGTCGAAGTTCTTTCTACGATACACACTGAGTATATTAAAATAAAACACTTATCAAGGTATTGATATGGTAATAATTAAATCTAGTTGATTCATAAGTAGCGAGCCCTAAACCCGCTGGTTGATCATACTGGATTTGCTCATGTTGCACGAAATTCTAGTATTATGAAAGTTTTGGTAAAATATATAACGCATCGATGAATCTAACTGGAAGTCTTTGAAATTTCAAAATATAATAGAGGTTAATTGTCATGCAACTAAATTTTTTTTGGCTTCCTATTTTCAAAGACTACCTCCCTTTTAGTATAATTAATATATTTTGTGCTTTAACGCTATTCACGTACTTTAAATTGACCATTATCTTAAATTTCTATCTAAGGAAAAATTATAGTCACAGAATACTCATCAATATATAAGAAATGAGAATGAGAATGCTCTTTACATAAGAAATGAGAATGAATTTCAACCACACGATTGGATTAGAGTTGCAACACTTGTTCATTAAAGTTATACCCTTCTAAAAATTTTTGAGTCCAAAAAAAATATTTTGAATTTTTTTTTCTAATATTCTTTTTTTTAGTTACATTATCACTTTTTCATTAGAGTTACATCACTTATTCATAAGAGTTATAGCGCGTAAAATTCATTCTTATTTCTCATGTAAGTATGCGTTCTTATATATATATATATATATATATATATATATATATATACGTGAGCCAATTTCTAAATCCGCCACTGAATCTAAGCATTCTTCACCTTGGATTTGATGATGGTTCCGTCATCGAGATGAATTACTGGATAGGAACTGTCACGGTCCATAGTGATAGCTGAAACTTGACATCCAAAACGTATGGTGTCTTCAGGAAGCTCCTTCGCCAAGGTTTCAATAAGATGAATTCGACGAAAGCTTCGAATTTCTTCCTTACTGCTCAAAAGTAAAGTCACAATATATGCATAATGTTAGGGAATTTAGCCTAACATTAATAATTTCGAGATAATACAACAATACCAAATTAAACACAAACGATACCCACATAATAAATTTATATGTAAATATGTAAGTTGCCAAGTTGGAATTTTTTTTGATAGAATACGAAATCGATCTTGGGACTCTAACCATCGCCATGACATCAAGGACATGGGTTCGTATTTCATCTATCCCTACTTTTTGAATTGAAATATTTAGCATGGATATAAAAACCTATAATGCATCCACATTTCAAGTCCAATGCGTTCTCATATGATGGACCGTAATAGAATATAAAACCAATGTTAGAACTCCAACCTTACTCTTTATTGACTTAGTATCATGCTAATGACAAATCAGTATCCCAAAACATGTATTTTTTACTAGGAAACATCCCCAGGCTTGACAATTTGTAGGCTCGGACCGTCTGGTAATTAGGCACTTTGGATACATATGCTCTTAAACAACACATAAATAGTAGAAACAGCCTTCCTTCTATTAAACTACTATATTATCTACACACTCTTATTTAACCTTATTCTATGACTTTTACAAAGGAAAAAATATAGTGTAAAGTATGTCAAAACAAAGAAAGTACTTATGAATTACATATATAGCTAATTATCTAGTTGTTGCAAAATTCAAAAAATACTTCCATTTTTTTTATATAAATCCAAACTATTTTGCTAGTTAACCACTAAATAAATCCATAATAAAATCTTGAGATTAAATTGAGGCATAAAGCAAACTAGCATTAGCAAAATGAATAAATATAGCAATTTAAGATGGAAGTCTTAAAATGAATTGGGTAGTTTTATGACAGCGAGAATCAGATCAACAACCCTATTAATGGTGCGTGCATCAAATTTAATTTTCAGATGCAAGCAAAGAGTTGAAAGTAGATGAGATCTGTCATATACTTTCTCAATTTTAATATATTGGAGGCATTTTTCCGGGCACGCTCGACAATGCATAACTTTGATTATTAATATATTTATATTCTCACTGCAAATTAATTCTTCATGAATAGCCATGAATGATTCCATGAATTGATTGATGTGATGAACCATTGAACATCTAGATTACTGAAGGCAGAAAAGCTAGAAGGAAATATCGAAGGTGAAAGAAGGGGAGAAAGGCTTGGTAACCAACGGTTTGAGTCCAAAAAAGACTCAAACACCCAAAATAAAACACAATGGTACCATTATAACCTGACATTGGTATCAAATTGTTATCAGGACTGGTACCAAGGTATCAATATTTTCGGAGAATGGTACCATTATAACCTAGCATTGGTACCAAGCAAATGTCAGCCACACGCGCGTAAAATCTTCCAACGCATAAAATGACCAAATTACCCCCGTTTGAGTCCCCTAAGAGACTCAAACGGTTGGTTGCCAAGACAAACTCAAAGAAGGGAGAGAAGGGATATTCACGGGCTTTAAGAAACCAAAAGTCTGAGAAATGAAATGACACATTAGACATCTGTTGGTTTTAAGATTTTTTTCCAAACTGGGTAGGTTTTGTAAAAGAACGCATACTTTGAATTTAAAATGAAAAAATTGATTCTAATAATCCAACCTTTGGGCCATTCGCTCAAAATACTCTCATCTTTTGATTATTTATTAATAATACAACCTTCTAACACTATTCGCTTATTTTGAACCACAAAACCTTTTACCTGATGAAATTGTAAGATTAATTTATTTATTTTCATTTTTCTCCTTCCTTCTCTAATCTTTCACCTAATGTTTCTCCTTCTCCCCTGCACCAACAACAGACACCTCCTGTCGGCTGCAAGCCTGCAACCACACCACCCCCACCCCCACTAATAGTCCCCGTCCTTTCCCCCCCCCCGGCGAACAACCCCATCCCCACCCCCACCCCAGCAAACAACCTCCTTCCCACCCCCACCCCACTAAAAATCAAATCAATTTCAATATATTTTTGATTACTCTACATGGGTCTAAAACATTATTAGGAACAAAGTTCAAACCAATATACGGTGGTGGAATCGATTCGTGGTGGTGCTGGCAGGGGTGAGGTCGAAGGGGGAGGGTGGCGCTGGTAAGGGTGAGGTCGAAGGGGGAGGGTGGTGCTGGCATGGGTGAGGTCGAAGGGGGAGGGTGATTTCGGGAGTGGTGGTGCTCATAGGGGTGAGGTCGAAGGGGGAGGGTTGTGCTGGCAAGGGTGAGGTTGAAGGAGGAGGGTTGTTTCGGATGTGGTGTTGTTGGCAGGGTGCCTTGGTGGTGTTCGTATTTATATGTTTTGGTTAAGTTAATTAAAATTTAATTTAATTAATTAAATCCGAACAAATCTAAACAAGACAAGTGTGCGATTAACCCATTCTCCTGGTCATCAAACTATTTCAAAAGGTCACGGTTCAAAATGAGAGGATAGTGTTAGAAGGTTGGATTATTAAAAAATAAACAAAATGTGGGATTATTTTAAGTGAATGACCCAAAGGTTGGATTATTAAAATCATTTTTTCTATTTAAAATTAGGCAACGGACCAAGCCAAATATTAAAATAAATAAAATGAACCATCTTTTTTAATATATTGACTGATTTAATCTATTTATTGACTTATTTAATCTATTCAATTACCAAATTAATCCATTCAGTGATCACATTCTTTAATCCATTCAGTGATCACATTCTTTAATCCATTTGTTGACTAGTTTAATCCATTCAGTAAGACTGTCCGTTTATTTGTTTAAAAATTATATGTTGAGTTCGAGAAGATTCAAATGGAAACAAAGGAAGGAGAAGAGAACAGATGACTAATTGATGCAAGTTGTTTAGGGATAGTCTTGGTTTAGAGTAATATGAAATAGGATTGTTAGGGAATGCATGTTTGGACTTATCAAATTTTATATTAAAATTAGACTATTTATTCTAATAATTTTGTTCCAAAACTTGGCCCTTCTTTACGGGGCCTTGGGCAACCACCCCTTCAGAAACCCCTAGGCCCTAGGGCATAGGCTGGGGCGCTGGGCCTGTTAGCTAAGAAGTGCATTTCGTATGCTAATTCTCAACTCACACAATTCTATTGTTGGAACTTGCGTTGTTGTATATTCCTTCTAAAAAAAACCAAGCACTCAATGCAATATTATCATCATATCAAAAAAAAGTTTACAGACAAGCAATAAAGACTGATAAGAAATACTTCATGTCAATGCCCTCTCACAAGGCCTTAACACAACATGCACGGCCAATCCCATAATGGATTTGATCCACAACAGGTAGCTACCAAATGAACTACGCTCAACCTCATCTTATCTAAACACTTATGGTCGACACTCGACATGTAAATATAGTAGTGAAACTCGCCACAGACTCAATATTCATCATTAGTATTCATCAACACTTAACAGCTTAATGAGAAATGCACCAACTACAAGACAGTAATTACCTTGCAGGTGTCCTTCGTTCTGATCCATTGTCTAGAACTATATCATGAAACCTGTGATATTTTATTAAAAGTTAATGTATATAACTAGAGATCTCGAAAAGATGCAAACACAACACATTGCTACATTTACTGAATGGATACACAATCTGCATATTATACATAAAATAAGTAGGGAAATTTCCAATAGTAATCTCGAACTTTTCTAGTTTTCTATTGGTGGTCAAGTTTTTTTATTCCGACTGATAACCCTCAATCGTTGTTTCATTCCCAAAATATGACCTTCTAGTAAAAGAAACGTTAGCTTGTCATTAGAAGAAATGTCTCAATTTGCGTGCTTGAAAATTGTTTAATATTCCATGTCACAAATATTGCTCGGTTAAAGTTTTGAAAGGGTCAAATAAAGTCTATATTGGTTTTTATGCCTAAAAATTGGTCGGCTAAGAAATTTAGTGTCATTTTGGTCCTTTAAGGTTCTAATTTGACGTCAAAAATGACAAAAAATGACTATAAACACTTTGGTTTGTGTGCCAAGACATTAGTTCTAACAAAAACTAAAATGGAATACGATTTTTTTTTTGCTTTATAAGGTTACATTTAGAACTAAAACAATAATTGAAGGTTAGGGGTTACCAATAGGAATAACTTTAATAAGTATAATAAGTATATATCGCTAGTGATTTTCGTTAATAAGTGTAATATGACTAACTTTAATATGGATTATGGAGTGACCTGATCGTTTCTAATAAATAGTCTGCTAAAAACTTTTGGTAGGAAAGAAATTGTGATTTTCGTTATAGAAACAAGTACTATCCTAAGACAAAATGTCTGTTTACCAAATTGTTCCAATGTTATAATATAATATTTTGAAATAAAATAAAGTATCACATAAAGAACTTTTATAAGTCGTTATTTCAAGTTGTTATGGGTCCTGCCTATCTTGCAATATTTTTATTGCTTTTGGTCACATATAATATGGGCTTTTATGATGGACATATTATGTCTTATTTCTGGGTCCATTTTGGCATCTATTTTTGTGGCTTCTAAGAGAAGCTTGTAAAGGCTTTTGTGTACACATTTAGTGGGTATAAAAGGGGAGCAATTTTCAAATTAAAAACACACACAAAAGAGAGAGGAAACTAGAGAGTTCCAAGAGTGTTGTTCTGCTCGTTTTTCTTCAGCACACTCCTAGTGTTTTGGTCGCCAGAGGGATCCCACCGTCGGATATTGCTAAAATTTTGTCAGCTTATTGGGGACACATGGGGCTACATTCTGACGATCGTCAATTCAAGCTTCGGTTCATCGGATATTGCCTGTGGATAGAGCTGCTATTTTTGGGTGAATTCTACACTTCTTGTTCTCTATTTTGATTCTCTTATTGTTGGTGTTTGTTCGTGGGTTGTGAATCCTTTGTAGATTGATTTGGGGTTTTTTTTTTCCCTCAATTATCAATAAAAGAAGTTAAGGGTGGACTCTCCAAGAGGTCCCGTGGTTTTTACTATTCACATCAAAGGGGTTTTCCACGTATAAATCGTGTGTGTTGTTTGCTATTTTCTTGTTATTACTGGTTATTTACTGCATTTAGTTGCCGGTCTTCATTGTTAATTTGGTTTTGTGACAATTTGGATTGGTTGACTTGCATAATTGATTGGTTGTCTTGATTATGTGACATTGTGGGTGTCTTTGTGACCCCCTTCCGATCCCTACACAAGTTTCCAACAACGGGTGAATTCATAGACTGTCCTCTCTTCCCTCTTCTTCTCTTGCCTTCCCTGTGTTTATAATTTCTATTAAACGTACAAATTATTAATAGGAGACAAACATACGTACCCAAAGACTGGAAATGAGACTGGTCGAAGCTTGGATGCAACACCTAATTGGTCAAGTGCACGCCATCCATTCGTAAGAATGGAAATAACAACGCCACATTCACGCAATGTCTCGGATTTTTCTAGAACTACACTCTTTAACCCTTTCCTGCTCAATTTCATCAAAAATAATATTAGTGTAATTAATGTAATTATTGAAATATTAATGTAGTTTTTTTCAAGTTTTAACATGTAAACGAGAAGTATGCGGAAAAAATATCGTGAGAGAACAAACCTGTGAAGGGCCAATGCTGTTGCTAAGCCGCATATACCACCTCCTATAATCACAATGTCTTCTCTGTCCATCTTTCTTTATCTTCAAATTAGAAATATGAACTCTTAGCATATGATCATAAACATAGATACACTTTTTTGAGCACATTATATCTACAATAAATCGGTCACAAAATACAGTTTCTAATTTGAACTCTTAATTAGCATCTATCTAAGATACAAAGTGTTCGTTTCTTTTATTATTATTATTACAACTTACAACACAGTTCTAACTATTAAAGTTCGGTTCTGTTCAACTTATTTTAAGTTAGGTAAAATACTATAAGATAAGATAAAATAAGATCAAATAAGATCAGGTAAGATAAGATAAATAAGATGTTCTGTTCAATTTATCTTCACTCATTTCAGAAAAAAAAAAGTAAGATAAAGATAAGATAATAAAACAAGATCAAATAAGATAAGATAAGATAAGTTCAGATAAGTTGAATCGAACAAAACCTAGGTATACCAAGAAAACTTGCATCTTTTATATATAAAATTAAAAAATGAAATTAATTTTATAAGAAGTACAAAAAGAAACCCAAAAAAAATTGAGATAGACCACATAAAAAAGAATCATTTATGATTGTCAATATAGATGAACAAATTCAAATGAATAATAAAGCCAACTGATGACAGCCAGGAGTTTTGAAGATCTTACAAAGTTGAGAAGTAATCAAGAGAGAAATGGAAGAACTTGCAATTAGGTGTAATTTAGGTTATTGATAATTTTTGAACACTTATATAGCATGATAACTTTGATTCTCTGAACATCAATTATTTTTCAACCTCAGACATAGAAATTTTAATATGATGAATTAAATTGTTTTATTTCAGTATATTATATGAATAGTAGTTCTAAGGAAGATATATAAACAATTGTTCACCAATTTTGAGTTTTGAATGGTATCCTTTGATTTTTGGGTTACGTACGTAAGAAAATTTAAACATTCGCCAACGTTGAACTGACTTTTTGGAGCCAACTTATTCTAATGTTAGCAAAATTGTAATACTATGTGCTTTACGTTCGCTGGATCTTGAGTAAACAAAATGCTAAGATTAAAAAAGGTATTTTAATAACATGACTGTTTCATTGTTGCATTTATCTCTAACTACTAGTAGGAGTCTACTTTTAAATTGTCAACAGCCGCTTATTTGACTGCTAAAAGCTCTTCTGGCAATTGTCAGCAAGTACAAACTATATCCATTTAGTGAGTAATCCATATATTGAATCTAACTCAACAATGATATTAATTTGATTGTCTATCTCTGATCCACTGATAGATGTACCATGTTCCTAATAAATCATATTGTCACTAACAATGATAAAAACATACTCCATTAATAAAAAGACTCCTTTTAAAATATTAAGACAATCGTTAAAATCAATTAACTTTGAATATTAATATCTATAAGTACAAATTTAATACTATAATGTTACCTTCGTATCTTAATTGTATCGAAGGAATTTAACAAAATCTCACACGACTTTTCTTTTCAAGAGGTACATTAATGGTATTCTAGCAAACAGTGGCAGATCTAAGATTTTTATATAGGGTGGGCAGAACTTATTGATTAATTTCTTTGAAAACGATGTATAGATCACTCATAAGTCAAGATAGAAAAGCCGGAAAAACCAAAAACAATTGTCCTTATAATTGAACTCGTGACTTGATGCCTAGTATACTCGCGCTCCAACCACCTGCTCCACCATACCTATTTGCATTACTATCAAGATACGTTACTTATAGATATTTTGGATCATGGGGTGGGCCGAAGCCTGGGTAGGCCACCCCCTAGATCCGCCCCTGAGCGAAGTCCTTATCTTAGAGAAAGCCACTAGAGAAAACTAAGTACTGTAAAATGTTTTCTGTATCCAGAATATATAGTACACGAGTCTCTCTAGATCTGGAAACCATTACAAATTAAATCACAACATATCTCTAAATATAGTCAATATCCTAATAATCCTTCTCAAGTTGGAGCATAGGGATCTAGAATGCCCAATTTGGAACAAGAGTATCAAATTGTTGTTCACCAAGGGCCTTACTGAAGATATCAGCCAACTAAATAGTTGTAGGGACATAGGAAGGAGAGCTAAGACCTTATGTAATTACACCGCGAACAAAGTGTCAATCTACTTCAATTTGCTTCGTTCGCTCATGAAAGACAAGCTAAGGTTCTTAGTAATACGTATAGTAGACTAACTATCACAAAACAAAGGGATTGCTTTGGGATGATGAACTCCCTAAGTAAGTAAGAGGCCCTTAGGCCATTTCAATTCACATGTAACAGCTGCCATGAACATATATTTGGCTTCAGTCGGGGAACGGGAAATAGTGAGTTGCTTTTTGATCTTCCAAGAAATAGGACAGTTACCTAGGAAGATGAGCCAACCAGTAAGAGAACAGTGAGTAACGGGACAAGCCATCCAGTATGAGTAACACCAACTCTGAAGAGTAAGATCACTATCTGCATGTAAAACGATGCCCTGACCGAGAGTGTCTTTCAAGTAACGATCCACGCATAAGGCAGCATCCCAATGCTCAACCCGAAGAGCCGACATAAACTGGGACAATATATGAATAGAATAAGCTAAGTCAGGACGAATGACGGCCAAGTAAATAAGACGTCTAGTGAGAAGATGGTAAACTTCTGCCTCGTCAAGTGTTAGGATTTTATTTTAATACAGCAAGTGTACGCTGTCGTAGCACATACGGGTCAGATTTAGGGAGGTGCGAGATTAACCACTGCCTGATTTTAGATTACAAAATAGTTACATAATCCAAAAATGAGGAATAATCTATAAACTAAAGGCTAAACTAATGAAAAAATATGGCAAACTATATGAATATAATAATTAGAGCACTAAGATTAAGCATCACCACTAATATGAATTGATCAAACCATAATGCGCTTCCCAATTATTCAACTATAACATAGGTGAGAATGACATTCCCTTATGACTTAGCAACAAAGCACAACTGCGAACCGAAACTAAATCCCAAATCATTCTTCAATACCTAAAGCTCACTTTCATGATAACAAAAGGCCTAACCAACATGTACATCTCCTATTTTCATGGCTTATATACACAACTAGAAGCAGTAAGAGTCAAAGTCAGTTAAAACCCAATTCCAATTGTCGCCTATTTTCATGGAAGAATTTGAATCAATGACAAGACGATACGAATTAAGACTCAACTTTCGTTGATGAACTCAACTAATAAAATAACAATTGAGCAAACAAACATATAATCCTAATCTTTATTCCAACTTTCGTTGATAATACAAACTAGGGCTAAAATAAGATGCAAAATTGACTACAACAACAACCTTGTCAAACCCTAAGCATATAATTCAGTAACATGGGAATTAAAGCAACGATTTACATGATCAATCCATAATAGGGCTCAACTTAATCCTAGATAGAAATACTACTCACTAATCATGACAATAAGAACAATAAGCATGATTGAAGACATGTTTAAGAAGATTAAAGAGAGAGGAAAGAGTAAAACTTATTAATAGCACTTAAATCGTAGAAGAATCCCAAAATACTTTATCAAATTAATCTTCAAACTTCGCTAGTAAAGAATCACCTCCACTTGAATGAATGAACCAAAAAAACTTGCACAACTTCGTTAATGGTGGCAGTAGAGGAAGAGCTTCAGAAGAAGAAGACAATGGAGGCTTCATTTTTGGGGAAGTCAAAAAAACCACCAACTTAACTACAATGGCAAAGTAATTAAGTCAGCAGCTGGCAAAAAAAATTTCTTAAAGGGGTGGGTTCCACATTTTAATTTTTTTTTACCTTCTCAACAAGTTATAAGTAAACGAGGACTTATAAAAGTCACAAAATATAAAACATGGGTCCTATAGAGAATAATCTATAATTGAGACTTATAAAAATAAATCAGAAATAGTTAAACTCTTTCTTGTGAATTTTTCCTATTAATTATTATATCACTTTATAAAGCGAAACTTTGTCTCTTGCATTTTAATTTTTTTAATTTCAAATATTCAGTAGCTACTTTATTAATTTAAGCTAGTGCCAAGTTTATGTTTGTTAGCATCTTTCTTTTTATGAGAAATCTCTCCTTTTCAGTAGAACATAACTGCTAAAATATGTTAAATAATAGAGTGGAAAACTGAAGACCATAGGTCTCAACTGTCTAATAGTCAAGGGTATCCTTTGTGGTACCCAAGAAAGTATTTGCCCATATCCGATATGGGACAACTTTTTCCATATCGAATACTTGATATGATTGTGCATCTCCCACAAAGGGGGACTAAAATTTAATTCCCTGGAGCTTAAAGCTGGGAATGTAGGGGTGAAGGGCGAGGGATTTGTCTTTAATTCTGACTTTAAGCTGAAATTCTGAGCCTTGATATGAATGATAATATTATACATTGTACTTCCTCCGTTTCTTTTTACTCGCTACACTTTCCATTATGGGAAGTTTCACATTACTTGCTACACTTCTTTTTTGGGCAATAAACTCTCTCTATCTCTCTCCTCCCACATGGGTCCCTTTTCTTTTTACTCTCTACCTCTCTCTTCTCCAAAAATTGCCTAGGAGTCCGTGAAATAAGAAGTGTAGCGAGTAAAAAGAAACGGAGGAAGTAGTACTTTAATAAAAAATTCTAATACTAACATAATCAGCTAATAGTAATGTGAATAATATAATAATAATAGACAATATTACAAATATTTAATAAAATAATAGACACTAATACAAGTATAATACTATATAATCATTGTGGTACTTTAATTAAAATTCTAATAATAACATAATGGACAATAATACAAATGTTTATTGAACCATTGACTATTTGGACCTTATTGAAATTTATTGGACCTTATTAAATATGATTGGAACTTATTGCACCTGATTGGAACTTATTGGACTTTATTAGACCTGATTGGAATTTATTGCCCTTATTGGACCTTATTGCAACTTATCTGAACTTATTGGACCTGAAACTTAATTTTTTAAGTTGAGGAGAACGCACCCTTAATACTACCAATATTCATAGGCTAAACGTTCTCCCTTTGTCAACCTCTTTTCCTCAATTCTCTCTCCTCCCAAAAACTTAAATCAAAAAACCTACTCCTTTCACTTCACATTTCATACAACCCTCAACAACAACAACAACAACAACAACAACAAAAACACAAAAATGGGTGGACGACAATTCTTAATTCTGACAATTTTTCTGTGTTTTTCACTTTCTCTATCCTCCCTAACAGTCCACGAGCTCCTGAAGAAGACGGTCTTAAAAAGACTTACCCTATGAATATGGATAGCGTACGGGTCTGCCCAAAAATTAGAGTACAGGTAAGAGTTTTGCCTTACTTTATCCAAACCTTATCTATTGCCATCCTTACTTAGGCTATGTTCAGTTCACCTTATTTTTGCTTATTTCAGATTTAATCAGATCAGATTAGATCAGAAAAAATAAGTTCAGATCAGATCAGATTTAAAAATCATTATTACTATTAAATATCTTTCATTACATATTAGTAAAAATTATAATAATTGAATATTAATAAAGTACTCATTGAGACGAATCAAACAAGATCCCACATGACTATATTTTTCCTTATATATTGAGAAAAATCTAAAAGATAAGATCTTGTAATCAGATCAGATCAGATAAAAAAAATAAGTTCAAATCAGATCAGAAAATTTCAGGTGAACTAAACATAGCCTTAGTGGTCCTAGTTTTAAAGAAATTAAGCAAAGATAAGTATAATAGTGCGGAGAACAAAGTCAAGATGTAAGTATACATGTGATGTGGATGTACTATAGTTAGTTTTACGAAAATTCAAAAATTTTGAAAGAAAGATTGCATCTTTAAGGTTTTCTTAAGTATAAAGGATATGACAACTCAATCAAACACAGAGTAATTCACGAATTGGGTTTTGATTCAATCTCAAACACGAAGTAATTGATTCAAGGTTTGGAAATCACCAAAGTACAAAGATTTTCAAAAAGAAAATTAAACTCTAATTTAATCTCATAAATATTCTCTTTTTAATTAATGAAAAATGAGCCATATACATAGGCTTACAAAAACTGATTCGTACCTCTACTAAGTTCAGGAATATTATATAAAATAGGAAAATAAAGTAACTCCTACATCTATTAGGAATCCGACTAAAAGCACAATTCCAACTCAACTATAATCCTAAAACAACAAGGACTACCAATCCAAATAGGATTAGGGTTACAAAACTAACTCCTAAAACAAATAGGAAATCTAATCCTAATAGAATTAGGATTACACAAATTCTAGCAAAACTAGTATTATTTCTAGTAATACTTCTAATAAAGTAATAAAACAACTTATTGGGAACAGAATTTAAACAAGTGATTTTTGGCCCTTAATAATACAAACTAACACTAAAACACTACTTGTGACATTGGATTGTAAGATAATCTAAATCCAATAATTAAATAGATCAACTAATTTAATTATTTTAAATCTCCTTGTCGCATCCATATTAACAAGTGAAACACGAGTCAGTGCTTAGATCTACTAACTCTTGTGTAATTAAGAGATATTCGAATTATGTAGTCAGTGGGTTAGATTTTTTTGGGGACCCCCTTTCGGGGACCCATAGTAAGATGAATTTCCTCGGTGCTGCTCTCGCACAGGGCCACTCACCGAGAGACCCAACAAGCTCCAAACTCCCCCAATCTCCAACAATATTGAAATTTTTGCTTCCACCAAGATTTGAACCTTGGTCTCCTATATGGAAGATAGGAAATCATACCATTGGACCTAAGGGTCCTTGGTAGTCAGTAGGTTAGATTGGGGAGAGATTTTGAAAGTCATCGTATATACACATCATTAAGAGTCCTAGTACATACTTTTGGTTGTTTTTTCCAAAGATTTCATGTTTTTATGCTAAATCTTCTTGCATGATCCTTATTGTTGTTTCATAATATTATTTTCATGCTATTATTACTTTTTTGTAAATGGGTTAGGTAGAGTTGAAGGAATGAAATTAGTTTAGGTTAAAGTTGAAGGAATGTAATCCTTTTATCTATAAAAGGACCCAATTCAATAAGAACTCAATACGAGTATACGACCTAATATGTTGCCGCATTGGATGGCTTATTGCATAGTTTGGTCTTGTACTTTTGGACTTATTTTCAGTTCACTTCAGTTTCTCACAGTTCAATTCAATTTAATTTAGTTCAAACACTCTCTTATATTCAGCTTTCTCAATTTAATTTCTGACAGTTTCAGTTTCTCTCAATCCAAAAAACGAAATCTTGTATGACTAGAAAGTAAGTAACGCAATTTTTGCCATAAAGTTGACCACAAACACTAAGAAATCTTTTGCTCTGACTTTTAGATACGTGCCACAAATTCATTAATTAGTACAACCAGCCTTTTTTTCAAGAGTAAAAATCAAAATCTACGGTCAATTATTGTATCACCTTTCACCTACTATAAAATAACTCTAAATTTCATTTAATTGACCATTCAGCTACCGTTATTGACTACCTTCAATCACCTTTGAATTTTCTAACTACTTAAGTTAGGTAGCTCAAATTCTCCTACTATTAAGCCTAGCTGCTAATACAAATTCTGTAACATACTTTAGGCCTTCGGCTTATTTTCATTTTTTATCAGAAAAAGTAAGTTGAGATAAACTCTAATAAATTTAGTTTAGTTATAATAAGATCTAAATCTCTATCAAAATAAGATATAATAAGTACATAAGTTCAGATAAAGTCTAATAAGAACTAATAATTTCTAGTAAAAAATTGAATAGAACAAGCCCTTTGAATATGCATGCATTAAGGACTACTATTTTTTTTTTCTCAATGCCTCGTTGGAGTTCAAATGAACATAATTTTTGAAGCAATTAGATAATCAAGAGCACTGGTTCATGTTGGGTATATGGGTTCATATGAGGCTCAATGAGGAGTATGGGGTGTGGAGAAAGGTTGCGTAGAAGGAAAACGAAGAAGGAATTGAAATCGGGGCTCGGCACGAGTGGTGCGCCCGCACCAATTGGTGGTGCGCCCGCACAAGTCCAGGTGCGCCCGCACAGGACTGATGTGCGCCCGCACTTCAGATTCGACGAATTCCTGCAGTTGAGGCAGAATGTTTCTGTCCGCCCGCACCAAAGTGATGTGCGCCCGCACATCGGGCTGGTGCGCCCGCACCAATAGTAGGTGCGCCCGCACCTATCGGGCAATACGCGTTTTTCCCGTTTTTCGATTAATGAGGTATAAATAGGTGCCCTAATTGCGATTAATGTACTTCTTCATCTTTAACACATATTTTGAGAGAGAGAAAGCTTTAGAGAGAGCTCTTGAGTGCTTTTGTAATCTCTATCAAAACATTCATTGATTCCTAGTGCAGATTCGTGGTTTTTCTCCCAGTTCTTGGGTTTCCACGTAAAAAGTTTCTGGTTGATTTTCCTGCTTTCTTATTTGATATTCTATATTTGTTTGCTATTATTCTACGATTGATAGTCAATAGAACTTACAAGTGGTATCAAGAGCTAGGTTTGATTATTGTCTAGATCTAGAATAATTAACAATGGAGGATTCAAAGATTAGAATTGAGAAGTTTGATGGGACAGATTTTGGATATTGGAAGATGCAGATAGAGGACATCTTATATCAGAAAAATCTGTATCAACCTTTGACTGATAAGCCTGCTGACATGGAAGAGGCTAAATGGAAGGTACTGGATAGGCAGGCACTAGCGGTGGTGAGATTGACATTGGCTCGGACTGTGGCGTTCAATGTCAAGGACATCAAAACAACGGCTGGATTGATCAAAGCTCTGTCAGATATGTATGAGAAGCCCTCGGCTATGAATAAGGTATATCTGATGCGCCGTTTATTTGATTTAGAGATGAATAATGGTAGTTCTGCTGCTGAACATATTAATGAATTTAATTCTATAATAAGTCATTATCGTCTGTTAATATTGCTTTTGAGGATGAAGTGAAAGCTTTAATTTTGTTGTCCTCTTTACCTACTGCTTGGGAAACTGTTTTACTGCTGTGAGTAATTCCTCTGGTAAAGAGAAATTGGTTTATGATGTTGTCCGTGATCTTATTTTGAGTGAGAGCATTCGAAGGAAAGAGAGTGGAGAATCATCTGGAGCTACAGTGCAGGGGTAGAGGGAGGGGAAAACAAAAGGGAAAAGGGAAGAGTTCACAAGGGAGATCAAAATCAAGGGGGCGAAGTAAGTCTAAGGGCAGAACAAATTTTACCTGTTGGAATTGTGGTGAGAAGGGTCATCCAAAGAGGGATTGTCCACATCCCAAGAAGAAGGGTGGAAAATCTGATCATAATGAGAAACAGGAGGATAGTGATAACTCATCGATATTTTCTGCATCGAATGAGTTGAGGATGCTCTGGTTTTGAGTGTTGATAGTTCTATAGAGTCGTGGATCCTAGATTCGGGGCATCATTTCATTCTTCACCATGAGGAGCTATTTCAGGACTTCAAGGCAAAGAAGTTAGGAAAGGTCCATCTTGCTGATGATAAGACCTTGGATATAATGGGGAAGGGAGATGTGTTGTCAGGACTACGAATGGAGGAACTTTAAAACTGCATGATGTTAGGTACATTCCAGGCCTAGCAAAGAATCTGATTTCTGTGAGTCAACTGGACTCAAGTGGCTACAAAACTGTGTTCTGTGAGGGAAAGTGGAAGATTTCCAAAGGTTCCATGATTTTGGCTAGAGGTACTAAGATGGGAACCTTATACACTATTGCAGGGTGTACAGACATGATTGGTGCAGCTACGGTAGATGAGACTAAGTTATGGCATACTAGACTTGGTCATATGGGTGAGAAGGGGATGAAGATTTTAGCTTCAAGTGGCAAGTTGTCAGGGTTGAAATCAGTTGACATGGAATTTTGTGAGAGCTGTGTTTATGGCAAGCAGAAAAAGGTGACTTTCACAAAAGCCAAGAAGGAGTTGAAAACTGAGAAGCTAGAATTGGTGCACACTGACTTGTGGGGTCCTTCACCAGTCAGATCCCTTGGAGGCTCACGGTATTTTGTTACTTTCATTGATGACTACAGCAGGAAAGTGTGGGTCTACTTCATGAAGAAGAAATCTGAACTTCATGAAACTTTCAAGAAGTGGAAAGCTGAGGTCGAAAATCAGACTGGTAGGAAGATTAAGTGCATTAAGTCTGATAATGGAGGTGAGTATGAGTTGACAGAGTACACAAAACTCTGTAAGGAGAACGGCATAATTCTGAAGAGGAAAGTTCCAGGGAAACCTCGACAGAATGGAGTTGCAGAGAGGATGAACAGGACATGACTGAGAGGGCTAGATGTATGAGGTTGCATGCAGGGCTACCTAAGACTTTCTGGGCAGATTCAGTTAGCACAGCAGCTTATTTGATCAACAGAGGACCATCTGTACCTTTGGAGTTCAAATTGCCAGAAGAGGTTTGGAGTGGAAAGGAGGTAAATCTTACTTTTCTTAAACTATTTGGTTGTGTTGCATATGTTCAATCTGAAAAACGTGACAAGTTAGACCCAAAAGCCGTTAAATGTTATTTTATTGGGTATGGTTCTGAGAAGTATGGATATCGATGTTGGGAACCAAAAGGTAGGAAGATTTTGAGACACTGTGATGTCACATTTGATGAGACTAACTGTATAAGGATGTATTTGGTGACAATCTGAGATTACTGAAGTAGTGGGAGTTCAGGAGAAGAGATTGTGGAGATAGGTGGCATTGAGTTGGGATGTACTGTTCCAGAATTGGGTGAGCAACATAGAGATGAAGTTCACACTCCTGCAGGGTCTGATTCTGAGGAGTCAGATATCTCACAGCCTGGAAATTCAGAGGATACAATTGTCATACAACCAAGAGGCTCCAGTTCTAGTACAGGAAGAATTGTCTCTCAAGTTGACTTGAGAAAATCCGCAAGGGTGTCCAAAACACCTGTTCGATATTCACCTTCTATGTATTATTTGTTACTAACTGATGCAGGTGAACCAGAATCATACAAGGAAGCAATAAATTCGACAGATTCATCTAAGTGGGAGTTAGCCATGAAAGATGAGATGAAATCCCTGGAAAAGAATCAGACATGGGAGTTGTCTGCATTACCTAAAGGTATGAGAGCACTTAGCAACAAGTGGATCTTCAGACTGAAGAAAGAGCCTGATGGAAGTGTCAGGTATAAGGCGAGACTAGTAGTAAAGGGGTTCCTACAAAAGGAGGGTATAGATTATAATGAAATATTTGCTCCTGTTGTGAAGTTAACTACTATTCGTATCTTGTTGGCTATTGTTGCTGCTGAAAATTTGTTCTTAGAACAGATGGATGTAAAGACTGCGTTTCTACATGGTGATCTGGAGGAGGAGATTTATATGAAGCAACCAGATGGTTTTCAAGTTCAAGGAAAGGAGAACTTGGTGTGCAAGCTCAAGAGGAGCTTATATGGACTGAAGCAGGCTCCTAGGCAGTGGTACATAAAGTTTGACACATTCATGTGTAGCAGTGGGTTCAAGAGAGCTGATAGTGATCATTGTTGTTACTTTCAGAGGTATGAAAATGACTATGTTTATTTACTTCTGTATGTTGATGATATGCTGATTGCTGGTACTAGTATGGATGTGATAAATGGAGTGAAAGGAAAGCTGTCACAAGTATTTGAGATGAAGGACTTGGTGAATCTACACAAATCTTAGGCATGAAGATTTTCAGGGACAAGTCTACTGGTATGTTGAAGTTGTCTCAGGAGGATTATATTCTTAAGGTGCTGAAGAGGTTTAATGTAGGTGATGCTAAACCAAGAAATTCACCACTTCCTAGTGATCTCAATTGACAAGGGAGCATTCACCAACTACAGAAGCAAAAAGGAGCGGATGGCCACTGTTCCCTATGCTTCAGCTGTTAGAAGCTTGATGTATGCCATGGTGTGCACACGACCTGACATTGCTTTTGCAGTGGGAGTTGTTAGTAGGTTTGTTTTCAAATCCAGGTGAAAAACATTGGGAGGCTGTAAAGTGGTTACTAAGGTATTTGAAGGGTACTTCAAGTATGGGGCTTTGTTTCTGGCAGAAAGGAGTAAAGCTAGAGGGTTATGTTGATGCTGATCTCAGTGGAGATATCGATACAAGCAAAAGCACTTCAGGATATGTCTCTACTGTGGGGGGTACTGCAGTGAGTTGGATGTCTAAGTTACAGAAGTGTATCTCTTTGTCTACTACAGAGTATGAGTATGTGGCTATGTCGGAGGCAGGTAAGGAGATGGTATGGTTGATTGGTTTTCTTGAGGAGATGGGCATTAAACAGGAAAAGGTGATACTTTATAGTGATAGTCAAAGTGCAGTGCATTTGGCTAAGAATCCCATGTATCATTGTAGGACTAAACACATTCGTAGGCGTTTTCACTATATCAGGAGTTTAGTGGAGGAGAATGAGTTGAGTCTGGAGAAAGTGTTGGGTGCTAAGAATCCAGCAGATATGCTCACTAAGAGTGTGAGTTGTGATAAACTAAGGTTGTGCAGGACCTTAGTTGGTCTTCGTTGATTGATGGCGAAGATGGTGAACTAGGAGTTGAGATGAATGAGAAGATGATGAAGGTATGGAAATTTTCTTCACTTACACCTATCTCCAAGTGGGAGATTGTTGGGTATATGGGTTCATATGAGGCTCAATGGGGTGTATGGGGTGTGGAGAAAGGTTGCGTAGAAGGAAAACGAAGAAGGAATTGAAATCGGGGCTCGGCACGAGTGGTGCGCCCGCACCAATTGGTGGTGCGCCCGCACAAGTCCAGGTGCGCCCGCACAGGACTGATGTGCGCCCGCACTTCAAATTCGACGAATTCCTGCAGTTGAGGCAGAATGTTTCTGTCCGCCCGCACCAAAGTGATGTGCGCCCGCACATCGGGCTGGTGCGCCCGCACCAATAGTAGGTGCACCCGCACCTATCGGGCAATACGCGTTTTCCCGTTTTTCGATTAATGAGGGTATAAATAGGTGCCCTAATTGCGATTAATGTACTTCTTCATCTTTAACACATATTTTGAGAGAGAGAAAGCTTTAGAGAGAGCTCTTGAGTGCTTTTGTAATCTCTATCAAAACATTCATTGATTCCTAGTGCAGATTCGTGGTTTTTCTCCCAGTTCTTGGGTTTCCACGTAAAAAGTTTCTGGTGTGATTTTCCTGCTTTCTTATTTGATATTCTATATTTGTTTGCTATTATTCTACGATTGATAGTCAATAGAACTTACAGTTCATTCGAAACTCTCCGAGTGCAACATAATCTTCAAGTGTAGTGTGGACTCATTGAGCTACTAAAATACTAAAAGTGCATTTCAGCTCACTTGAATTGAACTTGTTGTATATTTGTATCTAATCGGATACGATTTACTTTTAAGCTTGACCGAAACTATCTTATGACCTATGCAGACATGATAATTTTTATGGAAAAAAAAAACTTATCTAAATAAAGATAACGTATCTAATATTGCTTGCGTTATTTAAAAAAGCCCAAGTGGGAAAGGTGCATGAACACAATTGTAGCAAGACATAGATTTTGGCTTTGAAAGCCAACTTCAACTATAAGTACGTGTTGTCACATGCCGACAATACATCAACATGTTAGGTCGCTAGGACAAAAAGTAATATTTCTTTCGTTTCATAATATATTGCCTACTCCGTTTTTGGTAGGTCAAATTTTAAAATCTTTGACCAAATATTCTCACTAATATATATAAAAAAATCTACTAATGTAGGATCTTATTAGATTCGCCTCAATGTGTATTTTCGTGATACCAACTTTTTATATTTTTTGTTAATATGAAATTGAAAATATTAAAGGTCAAAGTTACGTTTTGAAAACCGTGTAAAAAAGAAACAAGCACTATATTATGCGACGGATGGAGTACTAATTAACAGCTGCCTAATTTGAATGTAGAAATAAACAGCCGAAAGCAACTTCATTACAGGAGCATCAAATGAAACCATCATAAAAGTCCATATTTCATTGCATTTTATACAATACAACATTATTACATTAACCCAAATCATAAAAGCTTGAAGCAATGTTTTACCTGCTAAGATTCTGTCTCATTTCAATAGTATTCTGCTCTACTTCAAACACCAGAGTAGCTTATTCATCATCTGATTCTGAGCAGTGCCATGATGAAGAAAGAGTCGCACTGCTTCAATTAAAAGCTTCCTTCACCCTCGAGTCTGCATTGGATAACTGTCCAACTGCCACGGCAAAGACGTCGTCATGGAACGATGACGACGACTGTTGTGAATGGGAAGGTATTATATGCCATCCCAATACACACCATGTCATTGAGCTTGACCTTAGTTGCAGCAGACTTAGTGGAATCATTGAATCTAATAGTACCCTCTTCCTTCTCAACCATCTCAAAAGCCTTAATCTAGCCTTTAATGACTTCAGTGAGTCCACAATTTCACCTCAATTTGGCAACTTTTCGCATTTAGAGCAACTTAACCTTTCTAACTCCGGTTTTACTGGAACCATTCCTAGCCAAATTGTGCAGCTTACTCAGTTAAATTCTCTAGATCTCACCAACAATTTTCTCAATCTAGAACCACCAATATTCAAAACAATCATTGACAACCTAACAAATCTAAAGCAGCTCCATCTCAGTAATGTGAACATCAATTCAACTTTGCCCGAGTCAATTGTGAACCTCACATCCTTAACATCACTTAAGCTACACGAGACCAATTTGAGAGGCGAATTACCTATGAAAATTTTCAACTTACCCCATTTGAAAATACTTGATATTGGTAACAATTGGCCTCTTCAATCAAGCAGCTTGGAAACATACAATTGGAGCAGCCCATTTGAGGTCATAAATCTTTACCAGGTTCCTTTCAAGGGGAAACTACCAACCACTCTTAGCCAATCTCACCATCTAAGGGAATTATCTTTATCTGGCTGCTTCTTTAATGGGCCAATTCCGGCATGGGTATGGAATACCACTGATCAAATCGACTTAAGTTCCAATCGTTTCACAGGTAACCTTCCTTCTTCAATCAATGTGAGCAATCTATTGAGTCTCTATTCTCTTAGTCTAGACTTTAATTTTCTTGAGGGAACTATACCACCTTGGTTGTTCGCTCTTCCATCCTTGAAAACTTTAAGCATTGTCACTAATCGATTCACTAGTTTGCCTGGCTTAGTTGATGTTAATAAGTACAGTAGTGAATCAAAGCTGTATGGGCTGGCTTTGGAGGGTAACAATTTACAAGGCCGGATTCCAGAATGGATTTCTCAACTTGTAAACCTCGAGTCTTTCGATATCTCATCCAACAACTTGAGTGGCGTGGTGCAGCTTGAGATGTTTGCTAGTCTCCACAAACTCAACTTATTAAGCTTAGCAGATAACAAACTATCAGTGAATACAACTGTAAAGTATGTTAGTCCCACTGCTGTGTGGCCTAACCTTACTTACTTAGGTCTATCCTCTTGCAACATAAATGAGTTCCCTAGTTTCCTTAAACACCAATCAAACCTTCAAACGTTGTTATTATCCAACAACAATATTCACGGTGATGTACCCAAATGGCTTCAGAATTTGAAAATATCAGACCTGGATCTTTCACATAACTCTCTTTCCGGTGGTTTAGAATATCTTCCTTGGGAGAATATGCAGAGTATTGACTTCTCCTACAACATGCTGAGAGGACAACTTCCATTTTCAAGAGCAGCCATCAGCATTCTTTCGTTTTCTGCTTCAAATAATAGATTCACTGGTCACATCGACAAAACAATCTGCGACTGGACTTACCTTAATCTTCTCGATATATCTAACAACAGATTGGAAGGAGAACTTCCTCATTGTTTGGGAAACTTCAGCAGTTCGCTTGTCGTGTTGAATGTAGGGTCGAACAACTTCCATGGTACTCTACCTGCATACTGGGGAATGTGTGATGGTGAGTATACGTTGAAATATCTTGACTTTAGTGACAACCAATTGCAAGGGTTGCTACCACGTGTTGAGTAATTCATGGTTACTCAAGGAAGAAAGAAAAGACTAGGTAAGAGAGAATTGCGGCGCACATTCAAGCTGTTGTTCATTTCATATTGTGATCCCAGACAACAGCACACACTATTCTTTATATAGTGATATCATCAGCAATCCCTAGGATGATTCACACTAACTGCCAAAAAGCTAAAAGATAAAACAGCTTACATCAGCTAACATATGTATTGGGCCATTACATAGAATTAAGCAGACTACTATAATTATACTGAGCCTACTGTAACTATATTGAGCCATATTTTATCACTCCCCCTCAAGCTGAGTGTGAGAGGAAAGAACTCCCAGCTTGGACAGTATGGCCTGGTGCTTCTCTATTGGTATGCTTTTTGTTAGGATATCTGCTAGCTGCTGATGAGTTGAAACATAGACAGGTTTAATGTATCCTTGATTAACCTTGTCTCTCACATAATGACAGTCCACTTCTACATGTTTTGTTCTCTCATGGTGAACTGGATTCACAGCAATAGCCAGTGCAGCTTGATTGTCACACTTCACAGTGACAGGTGTGAGAGAAGGCAAACCAAGATCCTTCAGGAGATGAGTGAGCCAAGAGACTTCACAAATGGTCAAAGCCATAGCTCTGTATTCAGCTTCAGCACTTGACCTGGCAACTACTTGTTGCTTTTTCGTTTTCCAGGAGACAAGAGAGTCACCAAGTAAGATACAGAACCCAGTGGTAGATTTTCTAGAAATAGGACAGCCAGCCCAGTCACTGTCTGTATAAGCTGTGAGATGAGCAGAAGATCTTGCAGCTAGCAAAATGCCTTGTCCAGGACTGCTGAGAAGATATCTTAGAACTCTCTTAGCAGCCTGCATATGAGCTGAAGTAGGCTTATGCATAAACTGACTCAGTGTATGGACAGCAAATGCAATGTCTGGTCTTGTGATAGTCAAGTAGATAAGTTTACCTACTAAATGTTGGTAGTCAGTAGGTTGTGAGAGAGGTGTGCCCAGGTCATGAGTTAGCTTCATGTGGGGATCAACAGGCAGCTTCAAGTGTTTGCTATCACCTAGATGATATTCTTTGATTAAGTCCAGTACATACTTCCTTTGGGACAAAAAGAATCCATCCTGAGACCTATGCACTTCAATCCCTAGGAAATAACTGAGGGAACCAAGGTCTTTCATGTGAAACTGAGAGGCAAGAAAGCTTTTAACTTCAGTGATAAGTGGTGAGTGATTTCCAGCAATCAAGAGATCATCAACATAACATAGCACTGTCACCACTTGAGTGTGTTGTTTCTTGATGAAGAGAGAATAATCTGCTTTGGATTGAACAAAGCCAAAATTGATGAGAGCAGCAGATAGCTTTGCAAACCACTGCCTAGGTGCCTGCTTGAGTCCATACAATGACTTTTGCAGCTTGCACACTTTGGTAGGATGATCTTCTGCAAACACCTTCTCCCCCTGCCCAACTATAATAGGCACATTAGGGCCTGAGTATCCAGGTGGCACTTTCATAAAAACATCTTCCAGCAAATCTCCATGAAGAAAAGCATTCTTCACATCCATTTGGTGCACACACCAATTTTCTATTGCAGCCACTGCCAGTAGAGACCTTACAGTGGTCATCTTTGCCACTGGGGCAAAGGTTTCAGCATAGTCTATCCCTTCTCTTTGTCTGCAACCCAACACCACTAGTCTTGCTTTGTGCCTTTCTACACTTCCATCAGCATGAAACTTGGTTTTGAAAACCCATTTGCATCCTATAGCTCTCTTCCCAGGAGGAAGAGTAGTCAACTCCCATGTACCACTAGCTTCCAAGGCTTGCAGCTCTTGGTTCATTGCCTGCACCCACTCCTGCTTGACTACTGCAGTTTTGAAGTTAATAGGATCTTGAACTTGACTTGTTTGTGCTAGGAAAGCAAAGAATTTTGAGTCAACTCTCATTTCAGCTAGGTTGGTGACAGGTGCAGATGGCTCAGTAGTTACATCTCCAGTTTTCAGGCTGGTTGTGTAGTCATGCAGCCATGTTGGTGGTTTGCTTTGTCTACTAGACCTTCTCAAGGTTGGTTCATGAGTTTCAGGTTGTGAATGTGTTGGTAATGGAGCTGTTTCAGGCTCAGCAGGTGGTGTTTGTATGGTATTTGGTTCAGGATTAAGCTCAGGTTCAAGTAGTATTTCTGTTTCAGTGTATGAGTTTGGTCTAACAGCTGGGTCATCAGATGGCATAGAAATAGGTTGAGGTTGTAGGTAGTGTGTCTGGGCTTGGTTGTGTTTGTTGCAAGGAAAAATATGTTCATAGAATTTCACATGTCTAGTAATGAAGGTTTGGTTAGTTGTGAGGTTTAGCAGTTTGTAACCTCTCTGATTACTAGGATATCCTAGGAAAACACAAGGAATTCCCTTTGCTTGCATTTTGTCTTTAGCTCTAGCTGGGTTGCTGGCCATGGCTAAACATCCAAAAGCCCTAAGATGATCATAAGTAGGTCTTTTGTCAAACAGTTTCTCAAATGGGGTTACATTACCAAGCACTGAATTTGGTAGTCTGTTTATGATATGCACTGCAGTCAACACACAATCACCCCAGTAAGAGAGTGGCAATCCAGCTTGCATTCTCAAGGCTCTAGCCATTTCAAGCACATTCCTGTGCTTTCTCTCTACTCTCCCATTCTGCTGAGGAGTATCTACACAGGAAGTCTGGTGGACAATTCCTTGATCACCAAAGAATGCTTTACATTCTCCTTCTTTAAACTCTAAAGCATTGTCTGATCTTATGATCTTAATTGACACACCAAATTGATTCTCAACAAATTTATCAAACAACTTTATCACACTTAGTGCATCAGACTTCAATGCCAACAGATACACCCATGTTGCTCTTGAAAAATCATCCACCAATGTCAGAAAGTACCTGTATTTCTCTCTAGTGCAAACCTTGTAAGGTCCCCAGATGTCAATATGAACAAGATTAAAAGGAGAGCAAGCAATTGAATCACTTGTAGAATAAGGTAACTTGGTAAATCTAGCCATTGGACATGTTAGACAAACATCATTTGATTTAACACAAGCATCTGCAATACATTCAATTAACTTCAACTTGTTCATTGGTGCATGACCTAATCTGTTATGCCACAAGACATAATCATTTCTTTTACTAGTTACATGATTTACATTTGAGATATTCTCTTCTCTTTCTGCAATCATGCTAACTTCCATCTTATTCTTGCCTTCTTTCCCTGCCTCTGCTAAAGAAGAAGCTAACTTCTTGAGTTCACCATACACCTTCTTCAATGGGGTATTCACCAGGTAATACAACCCACCTTGAGCTCTCCCAATACCTCTAATAATCTGAGAAGCTGAGTCCTGGATGATACAAAATGCACGATAAAATGTCACTCTACATTTGTCCTGTTGCACAAGTTTGTTCACAGACAACAGATTGTGCTTAAACTCAGGAACACATAGCACATTCTGTAATTTCAGATTGTTTTCCAATCTTACCACACCAGTATGTGTGATTACGGCTGTCTTTCCATTTGGCAGGTTTATTTTAGGTTTATTTTTGGTTTCTTCAAACTCAGATAGCAAGTTCAAATCACAAGTCATGTGATCTGAAGCTCCAGAATCAATAATCCATGCATTCATGTTACTAAATGCTGAATAACATGTTACCATACCTGCAAATGTAGTATCCAGCTCTTCTTCAGTTTCTGAGCCAGGTTTAGCATTCTTTGAGGTTGAAGGAAGCAATTTCAGAAGCTGTTCAAGTTGATGTTGGCTAATTACAGCAGGTTCAGTCTCACTTTGGCTTTGAGCATTAGCCACCAGTTTGTTAGGTTTAGGCTTACTCCATCTTCTACTTCCCCCTGAGAGTGTTTCTTCCCTGTTGTTGTATTTGTTTTGCCTTTTGTTCTTAGGATGTCCTTTAGGAAAACCAATCACATGCCAGCAAGCTTCAGCATTGTGATACTTTCCACCACACACAGAGCATCCTCCTTCATGATTTGCACCCTTGCTGTACATTGCAGATGTCTCAATGTTGAGTTTGGATATATTCAGAATCTCTCTCTGGGATTCTTCTTGCTGCAGAGATGAGCAAGCTGTTTCTACAGAAGGCAAGGGTGATTGCATGAGCAGTTGAGATCTTTGAGCTCCATAATCTTCATCCAGTCCATTTAGGAACTGGAACAGCTGCTGCTCTTCCTTGTGAGTTTGCAGAGCCTCCACAAATGCAGTAATTTCAGCTGTTACACTTGTTATAGCAGGCAGTTGATTTAGGGATTCAAGTTCTTCCCACATTCCCTTCATCTTGGTGTAATATTCATTCACAGATCCACCATTTTGTTTAGTTTCATATAGACCTTTATTGAGTCTATATTTAGTGGATCCATTTGTTTGACAAAACCTTCTCTCCAGGTGCAACCATATTTCTCTGGCTGTGTCAAGATACAAGATAGACTTTTTGATTTGTTCAGATACAGACCCATGAATCCAGGCAATAACAATGTGATTACAAGTATCCCATTGTTCTTGTTTTTGAGTATCTTCTTTATCTCTTGTAACCAACCCAGTTACAAACCCCAACTTTCTCTTTGAGGCAAGACTGATTTCCATAGACCTTTTCCATGGTCTGTAATCAGCTGAACCTTGCAATTTTTCTACAGAGACTGAGTTAGGGCCATCAGAGGGATGAATATAGAGAGGATGAAGAATGTCTGAAAGGCTGATTTTTTCTTTTCCACTCGCCATTTTAGCTGAGCTTAAAGTTTAAATTTTTGAGTTTTTTTTTTTGAACAAAACAGCAGAATAAGCACAATCTGAATGCAAAGGTGATTTCCTACAATTTCTCTCTTGTTACTGGACGAACCAGGTGCTCTGATACCATGTTGAGTAATTCATGGTTACTCAAGGAAGAAAGAAAAGACTAGGTAAGAGAGAATTGCGGCGCACATTCAAGCTGTTGTTCATTTCATATTGTGATCCCAGACAACAGCACACACTATTCTTTATATAGTGATATCATCAGCAATCCCTAGGATGATTCACACTAACTGCCAAAAAGCTAAAAGATAAAACAGCTTACATCAGCTAACATATGTATTGGGCCATTACATAGAATTAAGCAGACTACTATAATTATACTGAGCCTACTGTAACTATATTGAGCCATATTTTATCAGACTTGGCACTTTGTACTGGTCTACAGTTTCTTAGTTTCGCAAACAACAAATTTAATGATACATTTCCCTCATGGTTGGATTCTCAAACATCACTGCAAGTCCTTGACTTGCATTCCAATAGTTTCCATGGTCATGTCAAAGGTTCAAAGGTAGAAAATCCATTTCCAAAGGTCCAGATTTTCGATATCTCCAGCAACAAGTTCAGAGGAAGATTACCAACAACATACATGAAAAATTTCAGCGCAATGATGAGTATCAGTGTCCAACCTGGGAGTCCAGAGTACATGGGACTCATTTATTATAAATACTCGATTGTGCTTAGAATTAATAGTTTGCAGACTAAGTATGAGAAGATCATCACCACTCTTATGACTTTCGATCTTTCAGACAACGCATTTGAAGGAGAGATCCCCAAATTTATAGGTCAGTTGGTCTTGATTCATGGCCTTAATCTCTCCCATAACCGGCTCACAGGGCAAATCCCCTCAACAATAAATAATTTGAAGTTACTAAATTCGTTAGACCTTTCTTCCAACATGCTTAGTGGGGGTATTCCTCAGGAATTGACAAGTTTGACAGCAATGGGAACCTTCAATGTATCAGATAACAACCTAATGGGTCCTATACCTCATGGAAACAACTTCGACACATACCCAGCAGAATCATACAAGGGTAATCCCGGATTATGTGGATTTCCATTGCCAAAGTGTGGGGGAGAAGAAAAAGAAAGGTTAGATCCATTGACAAGTAAATCAAAAGATGATTCTGAAGATGAAGGCATGTTATCAGAATGGAATGTCATTGCCATTGGATATGGTTGTGGTTCAGTAGTAGGGATGGCGTGGGGATACTATATGTTGTCAGTTGGAAAACCCGTTTGGCTGGCTAGACTAGTACATAGAATGGAGCAGGCCATTAGGAGAGCAAGAAGATTAAGGAACTGAAGAGGACCAACTAATAGAGAAAAACTGAGAGGTGTAGACTTTCATCTTTCAGACTATCTAATGTAATTTTAGCTCTCTTTAAAGTGAATAGAATTATTATTAGAAGTAACAAAGTATTTGCTAATTTCAAATTTCTATGTTTTTTGAAGATCTTATCATTTGTCATAACATACCTCGCCAAACTAAGTTCTTATAATCTTATCTGAGGAGTGACAGTGAGGATAACTGCATAAGGTAGTATACTACACAAGGCAAAACCGCATAAGAACATTAAGAGATTCAAAGAGTATGAAAAGAGTGGCTTAAAATTATATATTTTTATAAGGAAGAATTGATAAGAATATTCCTTTCTATAGGTTGTTGATACATGTTTAGCAAATTTGAAGAAAAAACTTTTCGGTCCCTCAAAAACATAAACATGTAGTAAAAGGATAGGAAAGATAGTTCGCATTAGGAGATGGCACTTCTATTGTTTTTTTTTTTTTTTGAAAGAGAAATTTCATTAATTGATGGTCAAACGACATCTACAATAAGTATTAAAGAAAAACAAGATATAATCAGACAAGATCAAATCAAATTCGTGTTCGAATAAACTATAATGAACCAAATCGAGCAATACAGCGCAGCCCCCTTGTATTTGCTGGATCACGCAGCTATTGATGGGGACGTTTATCATTCTGACATAGTTTGGGGAAGAAGATTCTTGATTTAACCATGTTGACCGCATCCGAGTTTTCAATACTTCGACGTTGATGATCTTGAACTTCAACCAATAGGAACAATTTCTCATACCAATTTTTTAAACTTCCACGTGGGAAGAGAATAAAACCAAACTCCAAACTCCCATAAAAGGAGAGAAAGAACCCAAAAATTGGGTAGAAGACTCTCAAAAAGAGAGAGAATGGAAGATTTTTAATAACAAAAACAATGAAAAGTAGAAGAAAAAAAGAAGAATTGGGGGCTTACCACCATCAAAAGGATGATGGCAGCCCCAAACTAGAAGAAAATGATTAGGGTTTTTTAGGAGAGAGGGGAGAGGAGGCTAGGGTTTTGTTCCAAGCTCCTAATTATAATGTAGTCGAGAATACACTCCTATTGGTTCAACATTCAACTAATTTATGAACCTCTCAAACATTAGAGTATTAGACGTCATTTGCACATAACTACGTCTCTAAATTTCCAAAATGTAATTCACTTGAATTCAGGAGGTTTTACGAAATCGCCATAGTAAGGCCTAGATCATAAATTCTGACCTAATCTAATACTTCATTTACAAGTGATGCAAGCATTATCCATTTTAAGCTCATAAAGTCTTAGAAATTCTTACATGAATATAAATTTGCTTCCGCAATTCAAAGATTCATCGATACATTATTCAAGGAGCCAAATCCTTCCTTAAACTAGAAGAACGCTAAAATTAGGACCTCATTACCTCCAAGCCAATTCAAACACATGGATGCATAAATTAAGTAGTCCAAGTTCTATTATTGTAGATTAAATTTTAAAACTAGGCCTAAATTAAACTAATAATTACAATTGTTATATAATTAAAATTACCTAAAAACATATAAACAAGCAAAGATTTCAACCTTCTTAATAAGATAGAAAATTAGGCATACAACTGAATCTGAAAATTATAAACTAATGCTATGTTTGGATAGCAAGATTTCATTTCAAATCCTGGATTTGGATGAAATTTATTGTTTGGATGGCATGAAATTTGAAATTATGGAATTTGTCCAAATTCTTATCAAAAGCCTATATTAGTAGAATTTGAAATTCAAGCTATTACCTTGTCATTTGAAATTCTCTCCTCATAAATATCCCAACTCTATGAGTATCTCTATCCCAATTTCATTCATTCTCTTTCTAATATTTATTTCTCTCTCCCTTAGTAAACCCACACTTTTTCTCTCTCCTCCATTAAACTTCTATTTCTCTCTTCTCTATCAAACCCCCTTTACAAAATAATGATTAGGAATTGAAATACAAACTTTAAATTCCAGATTTCAATTCCATTATTTGAAATGAAATACAAGTTTCCAAACACTACCTAATATAACTTGAGTATAAAATCCATCTTGAAAAATGTTAAGCATGGTAGAAAATTAAATAAAATCTAAGTTACATGATAAGCATGAAAGACATTACAAGATAGGGTTGGTCAGATGGAATAGAAATGATTTGGATAAGGAGGAAAAATTGAAATAATAATTGTCACCTTTAACATTTGTTTGCTATCCTAGTAGATGTAAACTATTGAGAGATTTATGATTGAGGAAGGAAACGTAATTTGTTTCCACTAGTTTGATAACACTAACAAATGTTAGAAATAGTAATCTAGAAAAATCTAGTGTAATAATCAAGATGAATTCTAGAGTTATGTAAACAAATATCTATTGAAATTAAAGCATATTATAGAAAAATCTAGGAATAAAGAATCTAGAATAAACTAGCATGAGATATTATTAGATAAACTAGCATGAGATATTATTAGATCATATAAGAATAGTGTAGAATATTCTAGATTTAGACATACCACTCCTATTAATATGTGTTAGCATTGTATGTAGGGGTGGAGTCATATTATGTACTTCCTCCCACATTCATAAGCAAGAGTTCTCTTATGGAACCTTGTATATCACATAACATATGTATCTCCCCCAAGTTTGTAACAAATTATTCCAATCAATGAAAATTCATAAATTACAAAATTGGTCCATTAACTTTCCGCATGCGCCTGTCAAAAATTTCTATCATGGTATCAGAGCCAGAAGATTTTGTCTCCTCCAAGATTTCACCAAAAATACGGTAAGTCATTATATGCATGCTTCCCGAATCATGCATGTTTGTTTCAACATTACTCCATGCATGTTTCATTATTCAATATGTAATTATACATTTCACATGCACATACATATTGGTTGGTTAAAATGCCAACCAAATTAAGTTGTTGGCTAAACAAAGCCACAACAATACAAGCATATGGGTGGCAAATACAAGCTAGCCCTATGCATTTAAGGGTGACTGAAAAAAATGTCAACCCTATTCATCAAGGGGCAAAGAAAAACACCTCAAATATGTGCCGGGCAAAAAGACTCGAGCACAAAAGGGCATTAGACCCTAATACAACAAGCTGGGCAAGACCCAAGCACAAGATGGGCAATAGACCCAACAACAGTGCATGTGATTGGCAAAGACCCAAAATACATATAGAAGCAAGAAGACATCATAAGTCGGATCAACAATCAAAATGCTGAAAATGGAAGGAAACAAGGAGCATGGAGTTTACCAACAATGAATCAAGCAAATAAAAAAAATACACAAAGAATACCAGGGAAGCAAAAGTGGAGGAGTAAACAAGAAGATAAAGACCGGGGAGCATTAACAAGGTCACAAGGACATCAAAAACACCAAATAAGTGCGCAACTTTTGATCTTTGCAAATTCAAGGAGGACCAACAAGGATACAATTATGGGGGAGTTGAGCAAAATTATTTACAAGTATGAAAGTCAGATTTTTCAAGATTAAGGGGGAGTGTTAGAAATAGTAATCTAGAAAAATCTAGTGTAATAATCAAGATGAATTCTAGAGTTATGTAAACAAATATCTATTGAAATTAAAGCATATTATAGAAAAATCTAGGAATAAGAATCTAGAATAAACTAGCATGAGATATTATTAGATCATATAAGAATAGTGTAGAATATTCTAGATTTAGACATACCACTCCATTAATATGTGTTAGCATTGTAGTAGGGTGGAGTCATTATGTACTTTCTCCCACATTCATAAGCAAGAGTTCTCTTATGGAACCTTGTATATCACATAACATATGTATCTCCCCCAAGTTTGTAACAAATTATTCCAATCAATGAAAATTCATAAATTACAAAATTGGTCCATTAACTTTCCGCATGCGCCTGTCAAAAATTTCTATCAACAAATAGAGGAATTAGGTTTCCCTTCAGAAACAGTATTTGTTACTTAACACTCGTATCAAATAATTAGAAATGAAAACGCTTATTTAAATTTGTTTTCAGCATCAAATTTTCTATATCAAACACGTATAAAAAAGAGTAATGGGACTATGGAAGCAGAAGAACTTACGAGTTAAAATCAATTCTGCTTTGAGTCCCGCCGATTGCAAACCCGCATGGTCACTGGTGGATGGAAATGGGCGGAGACGAAGAGTGAGCATGGTCACTTGGAGAAAGAAGTGGTTGTTGCTCTATTTTGTTGTTGTACAGAGGAACGAAGAAGAGAAAGATGATAAAATGTACAGAAAATTACGCATTTTCGTTGTCTTCTCATTATAGGCTATAGTTCCAAATTAAGAAATATTCTAAAACTAGTTTAGCACCCATGCAGAACTGCGGAGGATGCTAATTGTTTGCGTTTATTTTTGCAAAAAAAATTAAAGAGTATGAATGCAACATAAATACAACAAAGGAAGTCACACATAATTATAAAAAACGAAGTTATCGTATGTTATTCTAATATGAACACTAGACCAACTACAAGAGGGGGTGAATTGTAGTTGAGGGGGAAATTTTCGAATTATATTACGGAATTAAAATAATCTTTAAATGTGAAAGAAACAAAAACACAAGAGTTTTACAAGGAAAACTTTCGAGGTCCAATAGGAAGAAAAACCTTGACCACGAGGGATTTTGACTCAAATTCTCTTTTCTATAATAAGCCAAAAGACTCTATCTTTTACAACCTGTTAACGGACCTTCTCTATTCCTCTAGGAACTTATTTCCAGTCACCCAATTCTCCCTGAACTGATGACATTCTCTTTGACTTTACTCGAATTCTTCTTTTTTCTCTCTTTCTTTATCTCTCTTGATTACAAGGATATTTCTCTAATTTTTCTCTCACCCAAACACTATAAATATTACAATAATAAGTATGTCGAATATGAGAAAATTACAAGAAAATTTTCTAAGTAATATTCGGTTTGTCACTCAAGAAAGTCGTACAGTTTTCTAAAATAAGCCTCCTCTTATATAGTTGCGACTCTAGCTTCTTCTTCTTCTGCAATTTTAAAGCTCCATGACGTGCGCTTATAATGGAGTGAAGATCATGGCTCTATTTTCGCTGCACTTGCTCCACGTTTTTTGCAACGGAAACAAACTAGCACCACGATCCATTAGTGAGCATATCTTCAGTGAGTGTAGCAAGCTTGTTGGAGAACTTCACGCTGTTAGCTCCACTTTTTTTGCCACAACACTTCAACTGTTTTTTCACACAAGACAACGACAACAACCATTTAATAACTTGGAGAATCTTTAGTTCAAAAATTCTAAGTTACTAGATTATCAAACATACCATATGATAAACATTCACAGTGCATAAAATAATATCTTGACTTAGATTAAATAATCTTTCTCCACAAGATATATATATATATATATATATATATATATATATATATATATATATATATATATATATATATATATATATATATAAACATTACATTATTTTAGGATTTTTATATTTTTCTAAATAAAAACTATATTACTACCTAAGTATTTAGCATCATCAAAACATGAAATACAACAATACACTAGTAGAATAATTGCTTATTGCTGCAATTTTACCCATACGCAGCAATATATCACTTAAAAGGAAAAATATAAAATAACCATATTGATGCGGTTTTAGCCGAAAACCGCAATAATATTATTTTAGCGAAAAATTTTTGGAAATTTTTGACTATTTGACCTAATATATTTGCTGCGATTTCTAACAAAAACCGCAGCAATATATTAAAATAATATTAAAAAAATATTATTTTAATCTATTGATGCGGTTCCTTCTAAAACCGCAGCAATAGAGTCATTAGGGTTTAATAAAATGGGCGTCGTTTCCTCCTCATTTCTCACTTTCACTTTATCTCTCCTCAGCCTCACACTCACGCCTTCTCTCCTCACCCTCACGCCTTCTCTATGTAATATGAATATGATGTTGGACAGTTGGACAAAAACTATGTATTTCTATGTGTAATATGATGTTTTGTGTGCTAATTGACAGTTTTATATGTAAGCAAAAAAAATTTGTATTGGACCCAATCTGGACCTAGACCCTACCCATACTCTAACGGATCTTACGGGTAAGGGTCCTAAAAATATTTATCCTTTGAATATAGGTAGTGTATGGGTCTACGTCCAAGGGTATGGATAAGGATCTAGCCTTACTTTATCCATACCCTATCCGTTGCCATCCCTACTTAGTGCTCGTAATTTTAAAGAAATTAAGCCTAGATAAGTATGATAGTGCGGAGAACAAAGTCAAGATATAAGTATACAAGTGATGTGGATGTACTCTAGTTGAGTTTTATGAAAATTCAAGAATCTTGAAAGAAAGGTTGCATTTTTAAGGTTTTCTTTAAATATAAAGGATACGACAATTCGATCAAACACGCACAAAGTAATTCATGAATCGTAATATCAACTTTTTTTTATTTTTTACTAATAAGAAATAAAAGATATCGTAGGTCAAAAGTGGATCAAAAGTATGTCTTGGAGAATGTGCAAAATGAAATGGGAACTACTCCCTCCGTCCCATAATATAAGTCCTGATTCTGTTTTTACGCAGGAATTAAGGTTAAATGAAATCTTGTTTTATTTGAATAAAAAAAATATTTTTATTGAGAAACACTTGCATTGTTTTTTTTTTCTTTTTAACAAAAGATAAAAACTGTCATTTAATGTTACATGGTTTAATGTGTAGAGGAGTTCAATGCGGTAAAATATTTCATTTTGTCATTAATAATGGTGCATTGGAAGCTGAAATTATGATAACATTTTGGGAATTAAACTATTTTCATGAGGGTATTTTGGGAATAATTATTGATGGAAAATAGAAATAAGACTTATATTTTGGGACACTTTATAAGGAAACATGACTTATATTATGAGACGGAGGGAGTATATTTAGGGACGATGAAGGGGGTAGAAAAAAGAATCTTATCTAAATAATATTGCTTTGCGTTGAAAAAGCCCAAGTGGGAGTGTATGAACACAATTGTAGCAACTTGCAAGACATAAATTTTGGCTTTGAAAGCTAACTGCAACGACAAATACGTGTTGTCAGTTGTCACATGCCCACATGGCCACATCAATATGCTAGGACAAAAAGTAATACTCCCTCCGTCTTTTTTTATTTGCTATATTTTGCCATTTAGGTGTGTCTCTTATTATTTGCTACATTTGCCAACATTACTACAAATGATAATAAAACAAACATCCAAAAGTTCAGCCCAAAAAATTAGCCCACTTAATCAAATTCCCTAAACCTACCCAACCCACCTAACTCTATTTATTACCCCACTCCCTCCATTTAACCCTACCCCAACCCCCCTATAACTACTCCCTCCAAAACCCTAATCTCATAACTTCCGTCATTTTCTTCTCTCTCTTCTGACTCTCTCTCTCCTTCTGACTGTCACTTTCCTCTCTCTTCTTCTTCTTCAAACCCTCAGATCTAGGGTTTTTTACTCCAAATTTGTTGAAAAATACAGTAGATTAATTATCTACTCTTTTCTGCGATCATTATAAACCTAGATTTTGTCATTTTGGAGTCATTTCAGAAACGAGTCCCCTGTTTCTTGGGTATTTTGAGTGATTTTGGGTATTTCATGGATGAGTTAACTCCGAAATCAAAGAAACGGCTCTTTGATTTGATGGACGAGTTAGATGCGGAGGCTAAAAATTCTAGGGTTGCAAAAAAATCCTTGGATTTTGGTTCGTTTTGTTGGTCTTGTGGCGCGCCTTCAAGAAAACCACCAGATCTTCAATTTGGTGGTGTATTTGAGGGCAAAAAACCTGAAAACTTGGAAGATCCACCTCCGGAAGGCTTTAAATCATGGCGAGCTTACCTCTCTTGGTATAAAACCATCTCGAAATGGTTTCGGAGAGTCCCCTTTCAAATTTTGACTCAGATCGGTCCACTCCTTAACTTAAATCTTTGTTTTTAAAATTTTAGGAAGTTTTTTTAACATGCTTTGCCTGTGGGGTTGCGTTTGATTAGATTGCATGTTTAGGTTTTTGTGTTTTTTTCATGTTTTAGCCTCGATTTGTTTATACGCATGTTGTTTATGCCTCGATCTGTTTAAAAACTTGTTTATTTTGCCTTGATTTGTTTAATTTGTGTTTATTTTGCCTTGATTTGTCTAATTTCTGTTTATTTTGCCTTGAGTTGTTCTGTTTATACGATTTTTTCACTTGATCTGTTAAACATGTTCATTTTAGCCTTCATTAGTTCTGTTTATATGATATTTTGCCTTGATCTGTTTATATGTTCATTTTAGCCTTATTAGTTCTGTTTATATGATATTTTGCCTTGATTTGTTAAAACTTGTTCATTTTAGCCTTGAGTTATTCTGTTTATATGATATTTTCACTTGATCTGTTAAAACATGTACATCTAAGCCTTGAGTTGTTCTGTTTATATGATACTTTGCCTTGATTTGTTAAAACATGTTATTTAGCCTTGATTGTTCTGTTTATATGATATTTTGCCTTGATTTGTTAAAACTTGTGCATTTTACCCTTGATTAGTTCTGTTTATATGATATTTTGTTATATATATGTTCATTTTAGCCTTGAGTTGTTCTGTTTATATGATATTTTGCCTTGATCTGTTAAAACATGTTCATTTTAGCCTTCATTAGTTCTGTTTATATGATATTTTGCCTTGATCTGTTAAAATGTTATTTTAGCCTTCATTAGTCTGTTTAATGATATTTTGCCTTGATTTGTTAAAACAGTTCATTTAAGCCTTGAGTTGTTCTGTTTATATGATATTTTGCCTTGATTTGTTAAAACATGTTCATTTAAGCCTTGATTGTTCTGTTTATATGATATTTTGCCTTGATTTGTTAAAACATGTTCATTTAAGCCTTGAGTTGTTCTGTTTATAGATATTTTGCCTTGATTTGTTAAAACTGTTCATTTTACCTTGATTGTTCTGTTTATATGATATTTTGTTATTTATGTTCATTTAGCCTTGATTGTTCTGTTATATGATATTTTGCCTTGATTGTTAAAACATGTTCATTTTAGCCTTATTGTTCTGTTTATATGATATTTTGCCTTGATCTGTTAAAATATGTTATTTTAGCCTTATTGTTCTGTTTATATGATATTTGCCTTGATTTGTTAAAACTGTTCATTTAACCTTGATTGTTCTGTTTATATGATATTTGCCTTGATTTGTTAAAAATGTTCATTTACCTTGATTGTTCTGTTTATATTGATATTTTGCCTTGATTTGTTAAAACATGTTCATTTAACCTTGAATTGTTCTGTTTATATGATATTTGCCTTGATTTGTTAAAACTGTTCATTTTACCTTGATTGTTCTGTTTATTGATATTTTCACTTGATTGTTAAAACATGTTCATTAAGCCTGATTGTTCTGTTTATATGATATTTGCCTTGATTTGTTAAAACTTGTGCATTTTACCCTTGTTATTTTGTTTATATGATATTTTGTTATATATATGTTCATTTGCCTTTATTTGTGTGTGTGTTGGTGTGATCCTCTATGATGAAATAGGATGTTACATCCAAATTGTTACTCCATTTTGCATTTAATCAGTGGTAAAATGAATAGAATTGTAGTATAAAGAATTGATGAGGCATTTGTGTTATATTTTGGTTTTTGTTTGGCTGTCCAATTTAGTTTTAATGACATATAAAGTTTACATGAGAGGTGCACTATGTTCCTCAATGATGAATGAGGTCAGATGATTTATACTAAGGACATTATGCCTTTTAAGACCAGTATACTCATGTTGCCACCAATTTTTTGTGCTCTTCTTTTCAACTTTTCCTCTGTTTTAATAGCATGTGTTGAGTAATATGGATGAGTGGGGACTCCCTGAGAGGAACTTAAATCATGCCTTGATCTGTGTTTTTTAAATTGGCCTTCATTATCATTTTGTCTTAAATATGATGAGAAAAAAATGAAATCTAATTGAATTTTTTGAAACAATGTTCAATTTGATTTTCTTTTTTTCTCATCATTTGTTTGATACAATGATACCCTGTTTTTTGTTCTTAACCTCACATGAACTTTTTATTTACTAACTAACTATTTTTGCACTACAGTTTTTGTAAACCTAACTAAACTTGAACTTTTATTTTTACTAACTGTTTTTTTATGGATGTATATCAAGTGTTTTCTTTTTTTTAACTTAACATAACCCAACATGTTTACATATTATAAATGTAAGGTTTAGTACAAAATGTTTTTAACTACATATACAAAATGTTTAACAACCTATATATGTTGTATTTTACTTACAAAATGTTCTTGCACTCTAATGCCCAAAAAATTGGCCTTCAAATGCCCATTGCTTGCTGTTTTTGCTTTATATTATCCCAATACCATCATCTGAATCTTCATCCCCATAGTTTGCTTCTTCTTGATCATCTTCAAGATGACCTTCTTCTGCCCATTTTCTGCTCTCTTCTACTAATTGTGGGCTAATGACAATACTTGTTGGTAACTCACCCCTCCTCTCAAGTGATTTCTTCCCCATATGTGGTATGTGGTAATTGTTGTTACCCTTAACTATTAGAGTCTCCTTCATCACTTGTTGTAGAGTTAACCAAATATGATTGCATAGCTTAGGATCATAGTTGTCAAATGTGTGCTGTTGACCACTATTTCTGGCTGGTGCTGTTCTTCATGTTCTTCATGTTCTTCCTCTGATTCACTATCTGTCCAATTATATTCTGAGACGTGTACATCTGAATCATCATCTAACCATTCAGCCACAAACTCTTCTTCATCATTCCCATGTTCCATTGCTGAGAAGTTATTTTCTTCTTCTTCACTTGATGCTGCTGGTGCTCTGTTAAGATCAAAGGCCTCTTGTTGTGGTTGAACTTGTAAGTCTGGTAATGGTTGTGGTACTGGTTCTGGTTCTGATTCTGGCAGTGGGTCATTCAGATCAAAACTTGGGTAAGTTGGTGGTGAATTAAGAGCTGATGGGGATGGTGTTGAAGTGTTATCAGTAGAACTGTCTAGGGGGCCATAGCTAAGCTATGGATGCCAGACATGTTCAAGCTGAGAAAGCTTCCACACTTTCCTCAAGTGAAGCTATGAAATCAGAAATGGCTTGTATAAAACTCTATGATGATTTTGCTCTGAGAGTTAATCTACCCAAACCCCCCCCCCCAATGAAATGGCTACTGGTGGGTGCTTTTTATGGTGGTTTAAGCTGTTGGTTGGTGTCTTTGATGGTGGTGGTGGCTGGCTGCTGGTTGGTCTCTTTGGTTATGTTGATGGAAGTGGTGAAAATAATAAATGCAAGTGTAAAAGTGGTTGTGTATATATAGTCCACAATTTCTTAGGATTTTTTTCATGTTTTTTGGGGGAAAATTCAATTCCCCCTTAAGTTCGAATTTTTGGGTAAAATTTCAATACCTGTTATGTAATCTACCTTTAAAATTTTGGAGGGAAAATTTTAGTTCCCTTTGGTTGTATAATTGTAACAGAATATTTTAGTTGTATTGCTTGTATAAAAATTTTGGAGGGAAATGAAATCCCTCTTTCTATAAAAGTGGCGCCTACCTTAAAGCAAATGTGGGCCAACTCTTTTTTTTGCCTTCTAATCTGCTTTTTCACAACTTAATTAACCACAATTACTTTTCTTCAAAACACCCACTGCACACCCACTGTACAGTGGTCCCCACCCTTTTCCTTGGTCTTTGTAAAAAAGTGCTTGTAGCAAATAAAAAAAGACAGAGGGAGTACTAATTAACAGCTGCCAAAGTTGAATGTAGAAATAAACAGCCGAAAGCAACAGGAGCATCCAATGAAACCATCATAAAAGTCCAGATTCATTGCATTTTATACAATACAACATTAACCCACATCACAAAAGCTTGAAGCAATGTTTTACCGCATCATTTCAATAGTATTCTACTCTACTTCAAACACCAGAGTAGCTTATTCATCATCTGATTCTGAGCACTAGCAGTGCCATGAAGCTTCCTTCACACACCCTCGAGTCTGCGTTGGATAACTGTCCAACTGCCGCGGCAAAGACCTCGTCATAGGACGATGACGACAACTTATCAGTCACGCAGCTTGGTACCAAATTTGAGAGGGAAATTACCTATGAAAATTTTCAACTTACCCCATCTGAGGGTAACAATTGGCCTCTTCAGTCAAGCATCTTGGAAACATGCGATTGGAGCAGCCCATTTGAGGTCATAAATCTTTACCAATCTCACCATTTAAGGGAATGATCTTTATCTGGCTGCTTCTTTAATGGTCCAACTCCGACATGGGTGTGGAACACCACTGAACAAATCGACTCAAGTAACAATGGTTTCACAGGTAACCTTCCTTCTTCAATCAATATGAGCAATCTATTGAGTATCGATTCTCTTATTCTAGACTTTAATTTTCTTGAGGGAACTATACCATCTTGGTTGTTCACTCTTCTATCCTTGAAAACTTTTAACCATTGTCACTAATCTTCACTACTTTGCTTGGCTTAGTTAATGTTACGAAGTACAGTAGTGAATCAAAGCTGCACAGACTGACTTTGGATGGTAACAATCTACAAGGCCGGATTCCACAATGGATTTCTCAGCTTGTAAACCTCGAGTCTTTTGATATCTCATCCAACAACTTGAGTGGCGTGGTGCAGCTTGAGATGTTTGCTAGTCTCCACAAACTCGACTTATTTAGCTTCTGTAAAGTATGTTAGTCCTACTGCTGTGTGGTCTAACCTTACTTGGGTCTATCCTCTTGCAATATTAATGAATTCCCTAGTTTCCTTAAACACCAATCAAACCTTCAAATGTTGTTATTATCCAACAACAATATTCATGGTGATGTACCCAAATGGCTTCAATATTCATGGTGAAGTTGTTGTTGGATAGCTCAAAGATCGACATCCTCACAATAAGCTTTTTATAATTTTGTTGTAACCCATTTAATGTCAATACCATAGAGTACGGATTGTATGGGTCCTTTATGAATTCTAGACGCCCAACACCAGACTCGTTCATATTGTACATGGCCACAAATTTTTTGATATATCTTCCTGACAACTTACCACAAAACTTATTGTTAGAGAGGTCGATAATATGTAGCATTGGAAATGGGTGTTTGACCTTTGTCAGCTAATTATAGGACCATGGAAGCCATAAATCATTAAAATGCACACTGAAAACCTGGAGCTGTGGAAGGCTATCTAGCCATGAGGGAAATTTATCTGTATCTCGAGATTCAGGAGTTTCAACCTTAGACAATTGGTTTTATAATTTTAGTGTTAAAGTTTATTGTCCAACTGTCGAAGGTTGAAGCTCCGGAATCTCGATAACAATAGGTTAACGGATAAATTTCCCTCATGGCTAAACAACCTCCCATAGCTCCAGGTTTTCAGTGTGCGTTTTAATGGCTTCCACGGTCCTATAATCAACTCACAAAAGTCAAGCACCCATTTCTAATGCTACAGATTATCGACCTCTCTAACAATAAATTTTGTGGTAAGTTGCCAGAAAGATATATCAAAAATTTTGTGGCCATGTACAATATGAACAAGTCTGGTGTTGGGCGTCCAGAATACATGAAAGATCCATACAATCCGTACTCTATGGTATTGACATTCAATGGGTTACAACAAAATTATAAAAAACTTATTGTGACGATCTCGATCTTTGAGCTATCCAACAACTTCACTGGACAGATGCAATAAGGCAGTTACGATCACTCCGCAACCTTAATCTCTTCATTGGGAACATCCTCCATCAATTGGGAAATTATCTTTGCTTGGCGATTTGGACTTTTTATCAAATAGGCTCACTGGTCGTATCACTTAAGGAGTAGTTAGTATAACCATTTCTTGGGGTCTTAGTTCTTTCTAATAATTTATTAGAGGGGTCTATACCTCATGGTAACAACTTCAATACATTTTCAGTGAATTCATACAAGGTGAATCCCAAATTGTGTGGACAACTATTATCATAGTGTGGAGAAAGACACCCGAAAAATATCATCGATAATAATCACGATACTACAGAAGATGATAGAAGTATTTTGTCGATGCCAGTAATCATAACAATGGAGTTTGGCAGTGGTGTGCTAGTTGAGTTTGCGTGGGGATACTATATGTTTTCAATAGAGAAACCCTATTGGTTTATCCAGATGGCCAACAAAATGAAATTGGTGTTGCTTGATTTTTTCGATGAGTACTTTGGTAAGCGAGGTAGAATAACAAGACAAAGAAACATCTAAAATGTTGAATGATATTCATGAGTGTAACCTTGTTTCCAAAGTTAAGCACTATTATAAGTGTTAATAAAATAATTGTCTTATTCAAGACTTGTATTTTTATTCTCAAAACTATGTTACTTGGTATGTAGTTAAGAGATGCATGGGGTTGCATTGGAACATGTTATTTCTACGGTTTTTTCACCAAGTATTCCTGAGTTTTCAAAAAATTCACCTGGTACCCTCCAAGTTTTCAAAATTCACAGGGTACCCCTAAGTTTCAAACTAATACACGGGGTATCCTTAAATGCCCTTAATGACTAACGGCGTTAACCGCCGTTAGTCATTAACCCTAATTTTCTATTTTCAACTCTAATTAACCTCTAAACCTAATCCTAACCCTAACCCTAACCCTAACCCTAACCCTAACCCTAACTCTAATTCTAACCCTAACACTAACCTTAAACCCTAAACCTAAACCTAACCACCCTCCCACCACCCCTACCCCCTGTCCCACCCCCAGCCCCCCTCCCTCACCCCAGCAACCCACCCTCGCAACCCCCATCCCTACCGCAGCCCCCACCCTCCCTCCCCACTCCACGCAATTTTCGCATCCCCTGAAATCTCACCCTCCCCCACACCTGTACCCCCAGAGTGCACCCCCACCCCCGCACCACCACAACACCACCTCGCTTCCATTTTCGCACCCCTTCCCCACCCCTGTTGCACCACCCTCCTCCAATTTTCGCAAAGCAAAAAGTCCCCCCACAACGAAAAAAACTGAGGGAAGAAGAAGGGGTTCCAGGCGGCGCGGGGGGCACAGGCGGTGGGTTCGAAAATGGAAGGGGGTGGTGCGGTGGTTGGCGCGAGGGTGGGGGGAAGGTCGGGGGGCGCGCGATGGGGAGAGAGGGGTAGGGGAGTGCTGAACTGAACTGAGAGGGGGAGGACGGCGGCGCGAGAGTGGGGGAAGGGCTGCGGGGGGTGGGGGAGCAAGGCGGCGCGAGGGCGCGAAGGTGGGGGAGGGCTGCGGGGGTGGGGGAGGGGGCAGGGGTGGTGGGAGGGTGGGTGGTGGGGTGGTGGGTTAGGGTTAGGGTTAGGGTTTAGTGTTAAGGTTAGGGGTAGGAGTTAGGATTAGGGTTAAGATTACGGGATTAATTAGGATTAAAGCAGAAAATTAGGATTAATGACTAACGGTGGTTAACGCCGTTAGTCATTAAGGGCATTTAAGGGTACCCCGTGTATTAGTTTGAAACTTAGGGGTACTCTGTGAATTTGGAAACTTGGAGGGTACCAGGTGAATTTTTTAAAAACTTGGGGGTACTTGGTGAAAAAACCGTTATATTTTTATATATTAGATAGAATGTATCTCCATGATATCTTGACAAGGATGTAACAGATTCCGACATATCTTTTTCCTTTTAACTTGGAAGATGATAATACAGAAGTGTTGATGATGAAACTTAGTGAAGTGCAAAATCTACCGTCAAAAGTTCTTGCAAATCAGCTTTTTTCAAACGTCACCATTAGTAGCTTAAAAGACAAAACGGACAAAAAAACTCAGGAGCATCGTCTCTATGTCAATGACAAGTGCAAGACGCTAGCTCATGTTAAGCATTTTGAGGACTATTTTTTAGTTTCACAACGCTCCTTTTAGGCCTCTATTAGAGGAGGAATCCATGTACATCTGTTCAGGAGACAACATAGGCTTTACTTCTTTTGAAAAAAACGAGTAAGATTTTATACTTTTTTTTAAATGTTTGATAATAAACTCTATTTTTAAAAATGTGGTGTTTTGAGATGTGAAGATACGAATCATGTATATGAGTCTTTTGCGTGATTCTATAGAGAGTGGAACATTAATTTATCCTACCTGTCTGAATGTTTTTTTTTCACCCAGATCTAGGTAGTTCTACGTTTAGACCGGAAAATTAAACAATTTTTTGGTCCAAAATTTTTGAAGTTTGATTTTCCGTCCAGATTGAGAATAATTTTCTTTGTGGGCTTTTACATAAATTTTATAGAAAATTATTATTATATTATTAATAATAATTATATTTTTATATATTAGATAGAATGGATCTCCATGATATCTTGACAAGGATGAAACAGATTCCGGCATATCTTTTTATATATTCGATCTAGACGTAGAAATACCTAGATCTGGGTGAAAAAAAGCATTCTGAAAGATACGATAAATTGATGTTCCACTCTCCATAGGATCACGCAAAAGACTCAGATACATGATTCGTATCTTCACATCCCAAAACACCACATTTTAAAAAATAGGGTTTATTATCAAACATTTAGAAAAAAAGTATAAAATCTTACTCGTTTCTTCAAAAGAAGTAAAGTCTATGTTGTCTCCTGAACCGATGTACATGGATTCCTCCTTCAGTATAGGCCTAAAAGGAGTGTTGTGAAACTAAAAAACAGTCCTCAAAATGCTTAACGTGAGCTAGCGTCTTGCACTTGTCATTGACATAGAGACGATGCTCCTGAATCTTTTTGCCCGTTTTGTCCTGTAAGCTACCAATGGTGACGTTTGGAAAAAGCTGATTTGCAAGAACTTTTGACGGTAGATTTTTCACTTCACTATGTTTAATCATCAACACTTCTGTATTATCATCTTCCAAGTTGAAATGAAAAAGGTATGTCGGAATCTGTTCCATCCTTGTCAAGATATCATGGAGATCCATTCGAACGTATTGTGTCGGACTCGTCCGACCATAATTTTTGGTCGGACGACTTTCATGTGGTTCCAATTTTTTTCAGTTAGTCTTAATTTTTTTTCAGATAGTCTTATTTTTTTTTCAGGTAGTCTTAATTTTTTTTTCAGATAGTCTTCATTTTGTTTTCAGTTAGTCTTCTTTTTTTTCAGTTGGTTTTTGTACTTCAGTTAGACTTACTTTGGGTTTCAGTTGGTCTTTATTCTTTTTCAGGTAGTCTTCATTTTTTTCAGGTAGTCTTCATTTTTTTTCAGGTAGTCCAACTGAAAAAAAAACAAAGTCCAACTGAAACAAAACAAAGTCCAACTGAAAGAAACACAAAGTCCAACTGAAAGAAAACAAAGTCCAACTGAAACAAAACAAAGTCCAACTGAAAAACAAAACACTAACCTCTGCTTTCTCTCACTTTCTCCTTCTTCTTCATTCCTCTTAACTGATTTTTTTTCTTCTTTGTTAGATCAATAAAGAATGGAGATTGAGATTAAGAATTTCAATGGCAAGAAACGTAAGCTACTCGCGGGGATCTGCTGATTTCTCTCCCTCTCTGTTCCTTCTGTTAGCATTTTATTTACGTCTACACTGGGCGGGATCTTCTCTTTCACAAACTTGGTTCCATGATAAATCATCCTTCGATGAAAATGCAGCAGCCCCCGTAGCATAAGAGGATAGCTTTGGAGAATTCATAAGATCATTAATCTTCTCATGAATCTCGTCAGCAAGCTTCCCGTAATGTTCCTCAGTGGATGGGTCATCTCCAATGATTTCTCGAAACACGACTTCGATTTTTTGCAACACTTTGACCATACCTTTCTTTTCCAAGGAGTTGGTTTTTGGATTATAAAAGGAGATTATGAAATTATTGCAGCTCAAGAATCGAAACTGGGTGGATAATATGAAAATTCAGAGAAGAAGAAGAAGAAAGAGGAGAGAGAATGTGACCTAAAAATGAAGTAGAAAGAAGATGTATTGGGCTCAGCCCGTCTGACAGTAAACAATACGTCAGACGGTCTGACCCAATACTTTCACTATATAAAAATATAACTATTATTAATAATATAATAATAATTTTCTGTAGAATTTATGTAAAAGCCAACAAAGAAAATTATTCTCAATTTGGACGGAAAATCATATCTGAGTGAAATAAAGCATACTGATAGGTAGGATACATTGATGTTCCACTCTCCATAGGATCACGCAAAAGACTCAGATACATGATTCGTATCTTCACATCCCAAAACACCACATTTTCAAAAATAGAGTTTATTATCAAACATTTAAAAAAAAAGTATAAAATCTTACTCTTTTCTTCAAAAGAAGTAAGCCTATGTTGTCTCCTGAACAGATGTACATGGATTTCTCCTCCATTATAGTTCTAAAAGGAGTGTTGTGAAACTAAAAAACAGTCCTCAAGATGTTTAACATGAGCTAGCATCTTGCACTTGTCATTGACATAGAGAGATGCACCTGAATCTGTTTACCCGTTTTGTCTTTTAAGCTACCAATGGTGACGTTTGGAAAAAGCTGATTTGCAAGAACTTTTGACGGCGGATTTATTATTTCACTATGTTTCATCATCAACACTTCTGTACTATCATCTTCCAAGTTGAAAAGAAAAAGATATGTCGGAATCTGTTACATCTTGTCAAGATATCATGGAGATCCATTCTATCTAATATATAAAAATATAACTATTATTAATAATATAATAATAATTTTCTATAGAAGTTATGTAAAAGCCAAAGAAAATTATTCTCAATCTGGACGGAAAATCAAACTTCAAAAATTTTGGACCAAAAAATTGTTTAATTTTTCGGTCTAGACGTAGAACTACCTAGATCTGGGTGAAAAAAAGCATTCTGACAGGTAGGATAAATTGATGTTCCACTCTCCATAGGATCACGCAAAAGACTCAGATACATGATTCGTATCTTCACATCCTAAAACACCACATTTTCAAAAATAGAGTTTATTATCAAACATTTAGAGTTATCGTTGATTTCATTCTTTTTAATAATTATGACAAGCTTGATATGCAATGATACATGATGATAATTATATTTGAGCATGATTTAACACCAAAGTAATCAAACTAATTTCCAACACAATTATTGAGGTAATTGAACATTATGTTGATAATTAAATAATAGCATGTTCAAGATTTGTAATATTTATTCTCAAAAAAATTTCTTGATTTATTGCTTTTGAGAGAAGCATGGGATTGCATGGGTACGCGCGTCTAATTTCTCATACAAAACCAATTTGTTCCGCATTTATTATTCGGAGTTGTTAATTTTATATATTTAAAACAAATATGATGAGTTTGATAGACGATTATACACGACGATAATTAAAATTGAGCCTGATTTAATTAAGACCAATGTAATTAAACCAATTTCCAGCACATGATTTATTAAGACAATGGATCATTTATACAGCAACACTAATTCAATAACAGTTTTATTTAAGAAGATACTTCACAGTAATTTTAAAATCTACAGCTACCACTAATTGCTCAATCAATCATATACTCCCTCCATTTATTTTAATAGCTATTATAGACACAAAATCGTGTCTCCACATGGAATACGCTATGGTGACTAATACCCGCTTTAATTGGTACGGACTGAGAAAAGAATAAAAAATAAGCCTAAAATAAAGTATTTTAAGACCAATCCATACTCTAACCCCTTTTTTCCGATATATTTGTTGCATCCTGTTTGTCAAAACCTTGGAAATGATCACAGAGTAACAAGCAATATAATTCCCCTCAAAAAAAAAAAAACAAGCAATATAATCTTTCATAAAACAAGCATTGGTAGTTTTAGGTATAAGAGAGACATAAGTACATTTAACACTCCTAGGCAAAAAAATTGCTTTGAAAGAAATTACATGTTAAACTGCATTAGTCACATCATTGCCAATTATATGCCAAGCAGCTTATTAAAAATGAAAATTATAATCCATTCCTGGTGCCTTATTAGCATCCGTAGCAAAAAGGGCATTCCTTATCTCAACATTTGTGATGCTAGTATTGGATAATATTATATGTAAAGGGATAATATTATATTGTAAAGGGTAGAAAGGTACTTTCATAGTCATAGATCTGTATTATAAACACTATATATATTGAATGCCAGGTTAACCTACAACAGGTTAACACACAATTATTCCCACACTTGTACATGGTATCAACTATCAAGAGCTTAGGTTCTTCTAAAAGAAAAACACAAAAAAAAAACGGGAACTGCTTCTCTTCTGGGCCATGGAATTTCCGTCGACCCCTTCCGCTTCTGCTGCCTTCACGCAGTCTCTTTCGGCAGCCAGTTCCGTCGCCCCGACTAACTCGTCGGCGCCGCCCACCTCCGCACCGGCCTTCGCCGCTGCTGTCGGCACTCAGCCCTATGCGGGCTCCTTTTCGCAACCTATCTTTGCTGCCTGTGCCTCGACGCCCTCTTCCGGCTACTCTCCGGCGAACTACTCCGCCTCCTCGCCGTCCACGTCGACCCGCACGACACCACCACCGCCGATATATACCGCGACCACGGTCGCCTCCTCCGGCCCGCAGCCCAGCGCTGCACTCTTCTCTTCGCGGCTTCTTTTTTGCGCTGGCCCATCCTCGTCGTACACCGCCGCTGCGATGTACTCCGGTCTTGACGCCGCCTCGCCAGCAACATCATCCCGCACGCCGCTGCGCTATCCACCTGGATTCTCGCAGCCCCCATCCACACCGTCGTTGTTCACCGCGAACCTCCCGACACATACTCTTGGTTTCCATCAAATTTCAGCTCCGAATCTTTGTAATTTGGTAACAATAACTCTCTCTTCCCCTGAGGATTATTTATTATGGAAAACCCAAATTACTTGTTTATTACTTTCCCATAATCTACTTGTTATGGTTGATGGTTCTGATCTTATTCCTCCTGCCACTGTTATTGATGAACATGGTGTTTCTATTCCTAATAATCAGTTCTATGAATAGTTGCGTGTGGATCAACAAATAAAATCATGGATTTTTGCCACTTTATCTAGGGATGTTTTTGTGGATGTTCATGATTTATCTACCTCTGTAGAAATTTGGACTAGATTACAATCTAAATTTATGCATGCTAGTATGGCCAGATCTATGGAATTAAAGGGACGTTTAACTCGGATTAAAAAGACTGCCTCCCAGACAATGGATGGATATTTACGGGAAATTAAGGTGATTATTGATTCCCTTGCTGCTATTTAGTGTTCTGTGTCGAACCAGGATTTAGTGCAGTATACTCTTTTTGGCCTAGATCGTGATTCTGAGTACGATCATATAGTCAGTACCCTCCTGCATTATCCATTCCCCATTAGTTTTGATGATTTGCGTCCCAAGTTGTTACTGCATGAACAAAGATTGATAAATTCTAAGAATGCATATGATCCATCGCCCCATCCTGCCTTACTTGCCGTTAAATCTACTGGTACTGGTTCAAATTCCTCCTCCTAAAATAATTATGGAGGGAGAAATTGGGGAAGAAATAACAGAAACAGAGGTGGTAATAATAATCGTGGGGGCAACAATGCTCGGAATAATAAGGTGGGAATGGTGGAAACAATAATAATCGTGGCCCTGGAGGAAACAACAACAAATGGTAATCGGGGACGCTCAAATGGTATAAGTAAATTTTCTAACTTGTCATCCTATAGTATGCCTTGCCTAGATTATATAACTTAATTTGTCGTCTGCAGGGAGTAATTCATCAAATAGTAACAATGTTACCTCTATCCCTACTTCCGATACATGTGGTTTGTGTTGGTTTCCAGGTCACCAAGCTGCCTACTGTCCCCAGCGTTTCAATCATAGCTTTGTTCCCTCCTCCTCAGCAAGTGTCACTCGAGCCTTAGCTGTACTGACTATTGGTGGTGAAGCTAATGACTCAGTCTGGTACCCGGATTCGGGAGCTGCTTCTCACATGACTCCTCAGGATGGTACGTTCTCTATTAAAACTCCTTATACTGGTCATTCTGTTGTAGTTGGTAATGGTACCTTACTCCCAATTAAAAGTACTGGACATTTAACGTTAAAAACTGCAAGTCGTCCCCTCCGTTTATCATCTGTCTGTCATGTCCCTAATTTAAAACATAATTTATTATCAGTTAACAAGTTGTGTCATGAAAATGATTGTGTTGTGAGTTTGATAAAAATTCTTTTATGTTAAGGACCAGATAACGGGGGAAGTTCTGCTTCAGGGAACCAGTAAGCAAGGTGTCTACCCTCTACAGCCCAGCATTGCCCCCCCTGAGCCTTTTGTTCCTGCTTTCCTAGCCATTAAGGAGTCGGGTGCCGTGTGGCATGCTCGTCTGGGTCATACATCTTCTATCATTCTAGGAAAATTATGTTCAAATAAATACATCACATGTACCTCTAAGTTTCATGATGATTGTGTAGGATGTAAGTTAGGGAAAATACATCGTTTACCTTTTGATTCTGTTGAACATATTTCTACCTATCCATTATATAAAATTCATAGTGATCTTTGGCAATCCTGTTTTGTCAAATCAATTATTTCGCTATTATGTTGTGTTTGTTGATGATTTTTCACGCTATTCCTGGATTTATCCTTTACGTCGAAAATCGGAAGCTTGTTCAAAATTTCTTATGTTTCAAAAGATGGTTGAAAATCTTTTTAATTGCAAAATTAAAATATTTCAAAGTGATGGAGGAAGGGAATTTGACAATTCTCCTCTTTCCAACATTTTTCTGACAATGGTATTATTTTTCAAAAATCTTGCCCCACACTCCAGCTCAAAACGGTGTTGCAGAACGCAAACATCGTCATATCATTGAAATGGCTCGTACTATGATTATTCATTCTGACTTTCCTGCGGAATTTTGGGTTGATGCATCATATACTGCCACTTACACTATCAATAGATTACCCAGCTCGGTTTTAGGGGGTGTTTCTCCTTTTGAAAAATTATTTCATCGTCCTCCTTCCTATCAATTTTTGACAACATTTGGATGTGAATGCTTTCCTTTATTTCTAGACTCTAAAAATCACAAACTGCAACCTAAATCTAAAACCTGTGTGTTTTATTGGATATGCATTGGAATATAAAGGGTATCGATGTTTTGATCCTACTACCAAGAGAGTCTACACTAGTCGTCATGTCTTGTTTCATGAACATAAATTTCCATATCGTGCTTTGGTTGGTCCTGTGTCTCATGAGTCTTACACGTCTCCTAGTGTCTTGACTGCTGACTGGTTTCCCACGAATGTCACACCTGAGCTGCCCTCGGCTCCTATGCCTCTTTCCGTGTCGACCCACGTGTCTGTTTCCCCTGAGTTGGTCTCTCCCTCGCCCAGCTCTGCTGTGCCTCGTGCTTTGTCTTCGGACACTGTCCTCCCCTTGCCCAGGTCTGCCCAGCACATTGCCTCGCTAGCGCACGCTGTTTCCGCAGGCTCGCCAGCGCATACTGGTTCAGCAGCCACGCCAGCGGACGTTGGCTCAGTCGCCTCGCCCATTCACCCTTGTGTGTCGTCTCCCCACTCTGCGCTGGCTGGCTCCCCCGCTTGCACAGAGTCCGCGACGTCTGCCCACGACCACTCCTCGTCGCATGGTCTTGTGTCACCCCCCATCACCCCTCCTCCCTCGTCTTCCGTCGCTAATCATCATCCGATGGTTACGCGCCTAAAAAGTAGTGTGTCTAAGCCTAAAATATTCATGAACTTAAAAACTGATATAACTGAGTCTGAACCTACTAATTTTAAACAAGCATCTAAAGACTCACGTTGACGTCAAGCTATGTTAGATGAATATAATGCTTTGATTAAAAATGACACCTGGGAGTTGGTACCTCGCAACTATGATAAGAATTTACTTGGTTGTAAGTGGGTTTACAAGATTAAATATCATTCAGATGGTTCTGTGGAGCGGTTCAAAGCCAGACTTGTTGTTTTTGGCGATCATCAGCAGGCAGGTATTGATTACTTTGAAACCTTTAGTCCTGTTGTTAAACCTACTACTGTTCGTTTGGTTCTTACTATTGTTGTTTCTCTTAAATGGTCTATTCGTCAGTTAGATGTCAAAAATGCTTTTCTTCATGGTTTTCTTAATGAAGAGGTTTATATGCGTCAACCTCCGGGTTTTATTCATCCATCTAAACCTACTCATATTTGGCGTCTCAGAGAGTCCATTTATGGTTTGAAACAGGCTCCTAGGGCCTGGTTCTCCAGGTTTAGCAACTTTCTTTTATCTATTAGTTTCAAGTGCAGCAGTTGTGACACTTCTATGTTCACTCTCAAATATCGTGGTCATATCATTATTCTTCTATTATATGTTGATGACATTGTCCTTACTGGTAGTAGTCCTCCTCTTGTTGCCAAATTCATCTCTGTTCTTTCTTCTCAATTTGCTATGAAGGATTTAGGGGATCTTCATTATTTCTTAGGTGTGCAGGTTGTGCGTACTCCTTCTGGTTTATTTTTGTCCCAATATAAGTATGTTTCTGATTTACTTCGTAAATTCCATCTGCATACTGTTAAACCAGTTACCACTCCTGTTGTCTCTAGAATAACATTGTCTCTGCTTGATGGAGAACTTCTTACTAATCCCACAGATTATCGTAGTATGGTTGGTGCATTGCAGTACTTAACTATGACTCGTCCTGATATTGCTTATGCTGTTAATATGGTGTCCCAGTTTATGCATGCTCCTCGTACTACTCACCTTCATGCCGTGAAAAGAATTTTCAGATATCTGCAGGGCACTTTGGATTATGGGCTGTATTTATATAGCAGCAGCTCTCCTACTATTATTATTGCCTATTCTGATGCAGATTGGGCAGGATGTCCTGACACACGGCGATCTACTACTGGCTATGCTGTTTTTCTTGGGAAGAAGTTAATTTTCTGGCGTTCTAAAAAGCAACCTATTGTCTCCAAATCCTCCACTGAAGCTGAATACAGGGCAGTTGCCTACACAGCTGCAGAAACTATTTGGCTCAAGCAACTTCTTGCTGACATTGGCCATTTTCTCCGTCGTCCTGTGATTGTCTATTGCGACAATGTCTCTGCTACTTATCTCACTGCTAATCCAGTTCATCATGATCGTAGAAACATATCGATGTTGACTATCACTTTGTTCGAGAAATGGTTGCCAAGGGAGGTCTTATTGTTCGACATGTTCCTACACAGTCTCAGGTTGCCGACATCTTTACTAAAGGCCTATCTACTGACTTGTTTACTAAACATCGTACCAATCTATCCGTTGTTTCACCCCGTAAAGATTAAGGGGGTGTATTGGATAATATTATATGTAAAGGGATAATATTATATTGTAAAGGGTAGAAAGGTACTTTCATAGTCATAGGTCTGTATTATAAACACTATATATATTAAATGTCAGGTTAACCTACAACAGGTTAACACACAATTATTCCCACACTTGTACAGCTAGAGCATAGGAGAACTTCTTGTTGATGATTAAGAATATCTCCTCTTCTCACGATGAGCTCATCAACCATAGGAAGAGAACTAACAGTTATGCCCATTAGATTCTGGTAAAAATCCCTCACCTCCTTTTTAATCATAGCCTGAGTGTTAAGCATTTTGATATAATTTTGCTCTTTCCTTTGCATAACCATTCTCAGCATAATTATAATTATTTAGAACTTTCCAATTTCATTTTTTTTTTTATTATTAGGAAAGATAATTGATCCGAGCACCAACTCTTGCTAGGCTACTAGCCTGCAGAGCACACCAACTCGGAGGCTAGGTACATGACTAAACAGTCCAGAATTAAATGTTGGTTGGGATGAGGATTCAAACCCTGGGCAATGCCCTGGATGGAATTCGGGGTGGCACTCCACTGAGCTACCACCTCTCTTTCAGAACTTTCCGGTTTCTGAAAAATGTTTTTGGAAGCTTTTAAAAACACAATAGGAAAATTTGCAAAAAAAAACATTTTAAAGGTTCAATTTTGCGAAAAAAAAACCTTATAAAGCATTCTTTAGAAAAAAAAAAACTACAAACTTAATTTTTCTTGCAAGAAGAAACCTATTTCCATTTTTGGTGTGTTTTTTCTCAATTCCGACATTGACCCTTCTATCTTTCTTTAACCCCATATTTTCATTGATTGCAACATCACCCCTATGTATCTCAAAAACCACACCGGGAAGTGGGAATAGGTTTCATCTTGCAAGAAAAATTAAATTTGTGGTTTTTTTTCGCAAAGAATGTTTTAATAGGTTTTTTCTCGCAAAATTAAATCTTTAAAAGATTTTTATTGACAAATTTTCCAACATAATATTTTATTTTTGTTTTTTGAGGTGAGAAATAACCCAATGTTGAGTGGCTGATTTGTAGCCATCGCCCATCTTTCTATGACCCGACATTACTGATACTAAGGAAGTCCATAAAAATAGAAGAGCTGGCTTCTGTGTATCATGTACTATTTGGGACAATCTTGTTGGGCCAAGCGATCTACATCGTGAAGAACTGGAATTTTCGCAAGAAAATTGCAGCCCAATATCATTTGAGAGTTCGGATGGTTCAATTATAATAATTGTTGAAAATACCTCGAAAAAGCAAGATTATATGCTAAAGCATGTGTTTATATTATTGAACTATCAAAAATCTTTTGCTAAAATAAGTTTCGTTGCAAATATTCGGCAAGAAGTGAAATACAATAATACCCATATCCTTTTGTTTCACATCAGATAGTCTCATATGCACGCAATGCGTGCGAAGATTGCGTGCGAAGACATATTAACATTAATATTAACATTAAAAGCACTAAATGCACTTATACTATTTCATTATAGTTTAATTTGATCATTCACAAGAATCACAAAAAAATTTCAATGTGATAAATGAACATGTACCAGAATGTATTATAAGTTGATATTATTGGATAATGTATGCTAATATCTTTAATATATGTGTAATTCATTGAGTAACATTATATTAAGAAATTGGATGGTATAAGCCTATTTCTTTGATATATTTGAATTACGAAAATATTTTTAAATAATGATGAGATGGATTATCCCAACTAAGACAAACGACCACTATGAGCCTTTAAATAAATAAAATGATAATTATCCTAATCGGCAGATAAGACAACTATAAAAGGCAAAAAAAAGAAAGATGAGATTGTCCCTTTTTTTAGGTATGTTTATGTGAGAATCTTTATAGTAGACATGGGTGTACCATGCTCATGGTTAGTGATGGCCACTGGTGCGGGTTGGGAGGGCCGGACCGTGGGCCGTAGTGGGCTGGGGTGAGATTTCACGGCCCAGGACCGGACCGTGAAATTCATGGATGGGGTGGGCTGGTCCACGGGATGAAAAATCTTGACCCACACCGATCTATTACCGATTTTCACGGTTCGTGGGTCTGGTGGGCTGGAGTGGGCTGACAGGCCAGCGTGAGAATTATTTTTTCAAAATTATTTAATCATTGAAATTATTCATTATTGTTACATAAAATCTTTAAAATAAATTAAAAATATGTACAAATATTAATATTAATGAATAATTTTATTATTTTTAAATTTGATTGAATTATAATATGTGCAATTTGATTAGAATATATACAATTTGATTAAAATATACACAATTTGGTTCAATATTTACTTGGATTGGGCTGGTCTGGTTCATGAGTCGGGTTGGACCGGTTTCATGGTCCGAATTGGGCGGTCTTAGTAGTGGGCTTTATTGGGCTGGGCTCAAGAAATCTAGCCCACGGCCCATCCACCAATTTCACGATTCGAGCTGGGTTGGACCGGGCTTTTTGCTGGCCCGGCCCACACGGCCCACGAGACGGGCTGGATTAGCCCGCACTGTTGGTCATCTCTACTCATAGTACACCCAAGGCTATTTTCAGCAAATGAGCAAAATCACCAAAGAGCAAAATGAGCAAAATGAGCAAATGAGTAAAATGAGCAAATGAGTAAAATGAGCAAATTAGCATAATGAACAAGCACTTCTACTTAGGGCTGGCAATGAGTTGAGACAGCTCGTGAGCTACTCGAACTCGGCTCGGCCAAAGCTCGGTCAAAGCTCAACTCGAGTGATCTCAACTCGAGCTCGAACTCGACTCGACAGGTTAACGAGTCGAGTCGAGCAACTCAATACTCGACTCGAGAAACTCGTGAGATACTCGATAAAATTTAATATATATATATCTATATATATATATATATATATACTTTTACTTTTTTTAAGAAATTTTAACTTTATTTTTTCCTATAAAAATACTTGTACTTTTCTTTTTTGAAAAAATGAAAAAAAAGTGTATAAAATGACCAAAGAGCAAAGTAAAGAATTTCTTCTATAAAAAATAGAACTATATCAAATGACCAAAAAGTTTGAAACGAGTTTGAGTTCGAGCTTGAAACGAGTTCGAGCTTGAAACGAGTTCGAGCTGGAAACGAGTTCGAGCTTGAAACGAGTTTGAGTTCGAGCTTAAAACGAGTTTGAGCTCGAGTTCGAGTTCGAGTTTAGGTTTCGAGTTCGAGTTCGAGCTTGAAAATTTGAAACTCGCGAGTTTTCGAGTCGAGTCGAGTTTGAGTATGAGTTTTCGAGTTCGAGTCGAGTTTAGTCAAACTCGAGCTCGACTTGCATCATTGCCAGCCCTACTTCTACTCATTTAAGAAAATGAGCACACTTTTACCCGAACTTTGTTATTTGCTCATCATCATCTTCCTCAATTTCAGATCTGAAATTTTCTTCTTTTTTTTTCGTGAGTTTTTAGATCTCCATTGTTGTGTTCGGAAGGATGAGAGAGAGAAGAATTGAAACAACAACAACAACAACAACAACCGAACAATTAAACAAATGAAGAACAATGAGCAAAACAACAAAAATAGAACAAACGAGCAACAATGGCATCGTCGGAATTGTGGCTGCTTCCTCGAGTTTTCTTTCATGGCTGACATCTCCATTTTTATGGGTTTTGTTTTTCTTTACTTTTTTGCCGGCGGTGAGAGATAGAGGGGTACAAATGAGCAGCGGCAGCATCGCCGGGAAAAATGGTGGTGAAAGCACCCAGAAGAGGAAAACATGTGGAAGAGGAAGAGGAGAGATAGTAGGCGAAATTACGAACGTGCCCCTGAAGTTGTAATTTATTACAAAAATACATGGGTGTACCATGCTCATGGTACACCCGGGTGTACCATGAGTGAACTCTGTTTATGTTAATGTATGTTCTATGAAATTGTGATTGCAATTGGAAGTTTAGTTAGAAAGAAACTTTGTAAGTCTTACTTTTTAATTGTTTAGAATTGCTTTAGTTAGATTAGTTTAATTTTTAATCAAAAATATCTCTTTTTAAGCATTTTTTTTTTGGGAAATATTTTATGTGTACATTACATCTTATTATAAGTTAGGCAATCTTAAGTTTCCTTATTATATATTATTACACACATATATAGATTAAGAAGGAATTGAATATTTTATACACTAGTGGAAAAATGAAGAAGGGTTGCGCTGAAAAAGGCATGTAGGGCTGCGCTTTTTGACAACAGCCCTTTCAATAGCAGCCCTTCACTTTTTTAAGTAGGGCAGCGCTAGAAAAGCGCAGCCCTTCACAACGAAGGGCTGCGCTTTTTCCTAAAAAGCGCAGCCCTTCCTACCAAAATAAAAATAATTTTTTTTTTTTTTACATTTTTTACCCATAATCTCACATTTTCTGAAATTAAACAGAAGAGAAACGAAACGAAACGAAAATGAAAATACTAAACCCAAAACAAAAAAAAAGAACGAAACAAAAATGAAAAAAAGGAACAAAAACTAATATACAGAAGAGAAGAAATTATAGATCTGAAAATACAAGAACATTAATCAAAACAAAGATGAAAATACAAGAACATTAATCAAAACAAAGAGAAGTATACAAGAACAATTAATCAAAACAAAGAGAAGTATACAAGAACATTAATCAAAACAAAGAGAAGTATACAAGAACATTATAGATCTGAAAATACAAGAACTACCTCCAAACATTAACCTAATAATGTTTAAATACATAAAACAAAACCCTAATACATAATTAAGGGAAAAAAAATTTCGAAAATACTTAAAATGCCTATTTGACTCGTTGGCCCGTTCCGCTTCCGAAAAGGCATCACAATAGGCAATCGGACTCCGTCAGCATGTTTAGTGCAAATCATTTCAGGATTTTTGTCGCAAATCATTTCAGGGAGTTTTTGAGAGAGAAGAAAGGATGAGAGAGAAGGAGGAAAGGGAGGAGGGACGTGAGAGAAGGAGGAAAAGGAATAATGAGGGCCGTGAGAGAGGAGAGAGAATGAGGGATAATATATATTTGACGAATCCCGCTTAATATTTGAAGCCCGCGAAGATGAATTTTTCAAATTTTTTTAAGAAGGGTTGCGCTTTTCTTCAAAAGCGCAGCCCTTCACTTAATAGGGCTGCGCTTTTAGGAAAAGCGCAGCCCTTCTTACCTATAGAAGGGCTGCGCTTTTCCTAAAAGCACAGCCCTACTAAGTGAAGGGATGCGCTTTTAGGAAAAGCGTAGTCCTTCCTGCGCAGCCCTTTCTTTTTTTTCCCCTAGTGATAATTAGCATTTTTTGATAAGTGAAGGGTAGAAAAGTAATCTTATAGGAGGACACCGTACGTAGCTCACCTCTTTACTTATATAATCGAGATTAATAAACAAAATCAACTGTAACGAATAGCTGAATTTTTATTGCCAAACAATGGATTATGTACAGTGAAATTCTAGAAACAAATAAATTTTAAATTGAAGCTTTTAATATTACTCTAAAATATTATCACTTAACTTAAAATATTGATTAGATGATTATTTAGTTTTATAGTGTAACCCTATTAGAAATGCATTCTCTTTACCTCAAATAAATAAATTTCAAGGCTAATTATGCTCAATTAGGTGTAAACATTATGTAAAATCAGGATTACCAATTGAATCTAAATTAAACATGTCTGATAAATTTAGTTCAAAAAATTATGGTGAAGAGAATGATCTTACGTAATATTCCCTCTGTCCCATGCCATAATATTAGTAATGAATCTGTTTTTACACGTGAATTAAGATAAAATGAAATCTTATTTTATTTTAATAATAAGATTCGTTTTATTGGAAAACACCTACATTATTTTTTTTCTTTTTAACAAAAAATAAAAGCTGAACATCAATGTTGCATGGTTTAATGTGTAAAGAGTTTAACAGGGTAAAAGATTCTATTTTATCATTAATGATGGTGCATTAGGAGCTGAAATTATAAGGACTTTTTGAAAATTAAATTATATTCATAAGGATATTTTTGGCATAATTATTGATTGAAAATAGAAACATGACTTATATTTTTGAGACACTTAAAAAAAAGACTTATATTATGAAACGCAAACAGTACAAGCTACATTGTTTAGAATATACGCATACATTGACATTTAAGTAGAGGTGGGCAAGGGCCGTGCCGGGACGGCCCATGTGCGAAGCCCGCGTGCCTCGTGCCACAACGTGCCGTGCCAAAACGGGCCAAGAAATGCTCGTGCCGTGCCGTGTCGGGCTCGTGCCAAGTTGTAAAATCTAAAGCCCATGGACGACCCGACCCACGTGCCGTGCCAGTCCGGCTCGTGCCGTGCCATCGTGCCTTATACAAATTTTTAATATTATGAAATTTCAACCAAAATAAGCGTGTCAACTTGCGGGCCGTCCCGTCGTGCTCGTGCCAGGTTCGTGCCAAACTTTTAGAATGTTGTTCACACGTGGCCCACGGCCCATCACTCGTGCCGGCGTGCCGTGCTCATAGCGGGCTCGTGTTGGGCCGGGCTCAAATCATGTCGTGCCGAGTTGGCCCTCGTGCCTGCCCGGCTCATGCCCAACTCCAACTCTACATTTAAGTTTTCATTTTCAACTATTAACCCCCAAAGAAACAACAATAATAGGCTAATAGCGTAACACTATAGGAGGCACCCAGGCAAGCCAATCAAAAATTATGTACCATAGTCCATACTCCATAGCAAACATGAGCAATCAAACTAAATTCTACTTAAAACTATTTCGTCATCCTTCTGAAAGACAAAATGATGTCTAAATAATCTATTTACCACAAATCCTAAAATTATGGATTCAACAAAACTACGTATAATGGCTTTGCCAAACTCAAGGGTCTTAGGTCTTAGCGTAATCTAAGATGCTTCCCCCATAACCCCATTCCCTACCTCTCCCCAAAATCATGCCTCAACAACCTCCTCAATATTTTTTTAAGGAAAAAAAAGAACTTTCTATTTTTTTTAAAGAAGTCTCAAGTGACACTATTTTTCATTAATTAAAACCATCAGGCCATTCCTGACATTTTAAAGGTCCGGGACAAAAGTAAATCTCAGGACTTTTTATATATGGTGGCAGTTGAGCAAACTTTTCGCCACTAATTAGTACTTTCTTTGACACTTAGGCCTATTCTCCCCAGCTCATTTTCAGTTCAGTTCAGCTCTGGACAATGCTTTTACTCTCACATATCACCATTCATTTTAGTTCAGTTCAGTTCAGTTTAATTCAGTTCAATTCGATTCGGTTCAGTTCAGCTGTTTTATGCTTAGAGAACAGGCCTTTACATGGCAAAATAAGTACACTATGATTTTTCTTAATCACGCATCAAAATAAATAGTGAAAGTCGTATATATATCTCAATAATATTGAAGTCAAAAGCGGAGATAGGTTAAAATGAATAATGGGAACTTTTCAAATGAACTACTTCCTTCGTCGAAAATCACTTCTTACACCTATTAAGATACATAACTTTAAAGAATTAATATCAATTGTTATTTTATTAAAGAAAAGCTAGAAATGACACGAGGTAGCAAAGTGGTTACTTTACTTGGAGGAGAGAAAGTGGTGGTTCATGTCTATCTATACAAATATATTAAAAGACATGCGTAACAGCGTCGATGCGCCACGTGGCATCCTCTTCTGGCACCAGAATTTTGCCACGTGTTTGTTAACCAACAAAGTCAAGTGGTCATTATTTAAAAAATAAATATGCTGAAGCCTGGGCTCGAACCAGTGACCTTATGTAAGGGTTTTCAAAGGATCACCATCTCATCTATCATGTCTTAATGATCCATGTTTCCACAAAATTACAAATATGTGTTGTAATTAGTTAATGTTATTAAACATATCCCTTGCACCCTTAAAAATAAATAAATTTGCATGTTCATTAAAATTAATTATGTATGCATAATACCATTTGAAGAGCAGTGTTCACCCCTACAATACTACCCCTAGGGAGTTTTAGTTCATGTAATATATGTACAATAATTTTTTTTTAGAAATTGCATAGTATATAGGATTTGATCCCGAGACCTCAAGTACATATAATAAAGTCTTAACCACTAAGCTAAATTGTATTTATTGTTATTATCATAAAGTATTATATTAATAAATCAAATTTTTCTTACCTGGGGCATAGCCCGGGCCTAATAACTAGTTGAGAGAAAAAAAGAGATTAATTAATATTGGATTGTATCTAAAAATTAAATTGCAAAGGGTAAGTACACCTAATAATAAAAAAAAAACTTTCTATCCGTATGGGATTTGAACCCATGTCTTCTGCACTAACAAGTGTAAAGCAAACCACCAAGCCAAAATTCAAATTTTTTTTATTAAGGTTGTTGTTTCTTCCCTTTATTACAAGCTTTAAAATCAAAACTGGGACCCTTATATTGCTGGGCCTAGGGCGGGTGCCCCTCGACACAACCCCCAAGACTGAGCCTAAAAGTCATGCGATATCTACAATCCATAATGAAAATGACAATTAAAACAAATCTAACAAAGTCATACAAAAATATTCTATGAAAGAACTAAGAACTCAAAAGCATAGATTTGACAGTTTGACATATTCTTGATTCGTTGTATTCATATTTTTTCGACATTCCATAAATTTGAGAAGAAACTTTTGTATTGACTCAATAGTACAAATGATTTATTGATAACCTTTATAGAACTGCATAGCAAACTACTTGTAAACCATTAATATTCATATTCTAAAGAATTAGAAATCTTTAAACTCCTACAAATTAAAGGAGAGAATTCCACTAATAGAGACAAATAACTCTTAAAAAGAGAGCTAAATAAAAATATATTATTAGAACTGAAAAACAAATTAGAAATTAGGGTTTATCATCACCAAATTAGTTGATGGTTGTATGAGGATGCTAGGTCTTTTTATAGAGGGAAAGAGAGAAAGAGTGGGTAAGGTACTTTAACCTCTTTTTCTTTATATGTTTATAATATTATTCTATAACAACGTTTAGTTTAGTCACTCCATCAAAAATCTTATTCTCGCTTTTGGTTTTAACATGTTTGCATTTGCAAGTAGTACAATCCATTATCACATTCATTCTTTCAAACTATCAACTAAACATAATTATATAGGAACAATTTTTGAAAATTTCAAATTATGGATTTTGGCTCCTTCTATTAAAATAATATAGATTTAACTTCTTTAGTTGTCAAACTTACACGTGTCTGTAGGTTGTGTACAGACTGCCATGATATATTAGAAGCAGGTAAAATTCTAATTACCCTAGTTGACAATTTCTCTGTATCTCTCTTTTTATTGTGGAAGGCAATAAATTGGTATCCCAAAAAAAATTACATTCTCTAATATTTTCCTCTTATATAGATTTTACCAATTGAAATATTGGTTGTCGCATAAATTATTTCCTATGAACAATCCTTAATATAAGAATTCCTAATATGATTGATGAAGTTTTCTCTCATATCAATCAAATGTTAACTATGATATTCAAGTTTCAAATATTGATTCTCTCAAATCTCAAGTAAGATTATTTGAAATCTTTATGTAGCATATGCAGTTAGGGGTGAGCAAAAATTTTGGGTATCCAGACCTGGACCTGGTTCCAATTCTGGGTAAAATTTTGTCAGACCCGGTACCTGGTGGGTACCCGATTTTTCCGATTTCGGCTCTGAGTACCCGGTTGCAGCGGGTCTGGATCGGGGTACCCGGTACTTAGAATTGGTTTTTTTTTTTTTTTCATATACTCATATAGAATTGGTAATATGATAATAGTCTTTAAGTAAAAAGTTAGTACTTAGTAGGCCTTTAGGCCCATTTAATTTTTTTTTTAAAAATTTTATAGCTCAATTGGCCCATCTCAATATGTTGTTAAACTTACAATTGAGTACACGGTTCTGGACCTGGTACCCACCGGTTCCGTGTCTGAAAAAATTTAGGACCCAATTGGACTAGTTCCAATTTCAAATTTTTAATACCGACTGAGTCCGAGTCTGAATCCGGATCTATGAAATTCTACTGAGTACCTGGTTCTGCTCACAATTATAGCAGTATTTAAGAAACTATGACAATAAAAATGAGTTATTTTGACAATCTTGGGGGAAAATAAGGTGAATTTTAAGAATTAAAAAAAGAATAATGGATATTTTGAAAAGCTCAAATACTTAAAATTTGTGAAATCGATATGACATAGACTAATCATACTTAATATAGCATCATAATAATCCTATTAAAAAAATTAAAAAAAATTAGAGTACCCTTAAATCATGCCATTAACCAAAATGATGAGTCCATCCATCCACCACAAAGGGGCAAAAAAGTAATCTCACAACTAGCATATCCTTTTAAACTTTCTCCCTTCTCAACCTCTTTTCCGCAATTCTCTCTCCTCCCAAAAACTTAAATCGAAAAACCTCCTCCTTTCACTTCACATTTTCACACAACCTCAACAAAAACAACAACAACAAAAACACAAAAATGGGTGGACAACAACTCTTAATTCTGACAATTTTTCTGTGTTTTTCACTTTCTCTCTCCTCTCTAACAGTCCACGAGCTCTTGAAGAAGAAGGGTCTTCCAGCAGGTCTTCTCCCAAAAGAAGTAAAATCATATGATTTTAATGATGAAAATGGTCTTTTAGAGGTTTATCTTGATGGTCCATGTTTAACAAAATTCGAAAATAGGGTTATTTTTGAAAGTGTTGTTAGGGCTAATCTTACTTATGGTGAACTTATGGGTGTTGAAGGTTTAACGCAAGAAGAGCTCTTTATTTGGTTACCTGTTAAAGAAATTACAGTTTTTGATCCTAAATCTGGGATTATTTTGTTTGATATTGGAATGGCTCAAAAACAGCTTTCTTTATCACTTTTTGAAGATCCTCCAAGTTGTAAACCTCAACAAGGTACATTTTTTTCATCTGGGTTGTTCAATTTCTCGCTAATTTTGTCTGTTTTTCTTGTCTAATTTGGCATTTTTGGTAAAATTTGATATGGGTATTCGTTATTTGGTGAAATTTGATCTGGGTATTCATTATTTGGTGAAATTAGGTGTTTAATTGAATTGGGTTTTAGCAAAATCAAACATAATTTTGTGTTCTAATTTCATAATTTTAGGTTTTGGGGCTTTTTTTAAAATTGTTTGAGTGTGATTTAGTTTATGTTTACGTTACGCTTAATCTTGGTTATGGTGTTGATGGAAATCCCCAAATTAGTGATTTATTTGATTAATTTAATATAATTTAATTAGTTTAATTTTGTTTATTTTGCAGGATTGATAAACTATAGTGGAAGGAAAGACAAAGGATTTGTAGCTGAAAGATGAAGATTCAATCAACAACTATGTGAAATCTTCCCCCTTTCTCGCACTGTGTGGTTTGATGATAAAATGATAATATTTGTGGTTATTATTATGATCTTTAGATGAGTGTGTGTGGATGGGGTTTGGTCAGATAACTTGTATAGATCCGAAATTTTGGTATCAAATTTTGAATGTTTAAGATTCCTTTTATTTTACTAGATTTTTTTTATATTCCATTTTTCATACTATTTTTGTTACTTGTTTAGGTTTTTGTTAATTACTTAAAAAAAAAAAATTAGAAGAGTAAAGGCTACTCTTAATTATAGTTGTTATTCAAGTTGAAGGAAAATTGATGAATGTGTACTTGTTTTAGTACCAAACATTTATGCTAAACGCTTCAATGGCATCCACTTCAAAAGAAAGGTAAAGAATATGGTGTTGTTTGGTTGGAAGCTATTTCCTTTGGAAATACAAATTCCTAGGAAATACATTATGGGTGTTGTGTTTGGTTGGAGGAAAATGGAAGAAGCATAGGAAATACAAATTCCAAGGGAAATAGAATTTCCCATGAAACATGGGAAATCACTCACCAAGCCCCCCTTGGTGAGTAATTTTCTAGGAAATGCAATTTCCTATGGTGTCAACCAAACAATTTTGTCTAATTCCTAGGAAATTAACAAGGGAAAAAATTTCCCATGAAATGTAAATTCCCATGGGAAATTACTTCCCATGTGAACCAAACGATGCCTATAAATGAAGGGAAAAAAAAGGATACTTAAGTATAAATTATCAATGTTGATTTATGATGATTTGGTAGTGAGATTTGTTAGCTTTTATAGGTGAAAAAGGATGATTTTGTACTAGATTAATTGAACCTTAATTACTTTGATTCTTCATATTCCAAATTTATCTAGTAGAATATGCATGGAGATGGAAAGGGGTAGGGTGTGTAAATAACGCTTTGAACTAACTTTTAATGTTTGTGATACTCTTCTGATCAAGATTTATTTTACTAATCCGTCAACTAGTTTTGTCGAACACTATAATAGCTACTTCAATGGCCAACAATTATTACAACTATTTTTGCTGAACATGTCCTATTATCCTTCATCTCAGGTAGAGTATCTAGTCTCGATTGGGTCTTTTTTGCTAGATTTGTTAATGACTTTGAAATATAAAGGTGTGGTTTGAATATGGAGCAGAACAATTTTCAGTTCAGGCGAATAAGAGATAGATCGTTGTGAATCTACCAAACTGATCCTTTCGTACTCGTTGGCTAGAGAATTATTCTCCATTTAGCCACACACACTCGTATGAGATATGGATCTAAAGGTAACATGTGGAGGGGAGAACACAAGCATTTATACTATCTCACATGAATTTTGCTTCATCATCTGATTTTCCTTTTTGTTTTTTCGTCATTCCCATTAATGTAAGAGGAAAGTGTTTGGGAGCGTGATTATAGTGTTCTCCTTTTAGAAAGTTTTTTGCAAGTGATTACAAATCCAACACATTAATAAAAAAACTTATACATTTTTCCTAAGAAAATACTTTCTCCGTCTTTTTTTAGTTGTTACATTTACTTTAGCATACAGACCAAGGATTTATCTGAGGACCATTAAAAAGTAGAATAATAAAACATAAAGTAATTGTCTTTTTGTATGACGAAGACAAAATAAGGGTATAAAAGTTGAAATATTTGGCAAATGTAGCAACTAAAAAAAGACATATCTAAATGGTAAAATGTAGCAACTAAAAAATTGTGAAGGGAATAGTACATTAGATTTATATAATATAGTTTTTAGCTTGTGCTACAAAATTGTCAAAAGTTGATGAATTATTAGAATTATTAACCTTGATATTTTATCATAGGATCCCTTCTCAAATTCCATAATTGCAAAATTTAGCAACTATGCATGCTGGACCAAGAAAGGTAGATGACAATATGGGGCCAGCTAATTATTTTTAGCAATTGAGAAGTGGGACCCATATGACAACGTTTTTTTTTAATAAAAAAGTTAATTTGAGTACAAAAGGGACCCACATACAAATTGCGGGATTTGACTGGCAAATGGAAGACAGCAAGCTGTAGGTTAATTGATTGATCAGGTTAGTAGCTTTGCAAGTGCAAATGCAACTTTGTTCTCCAACTATTGGACTTTAGCATATTTTTTGGGGGACTACATATGAACTGTTGTTCACATAGCTGTGTTAGTTTAATTTTTAAAGTATTTCCTCTGTTTTAATTTAGTTGTGATGCTTTTAAAGTAATAGATTTCTAGATAATTTTTAGAGAGAAGAGAAATAGAGAAAGAAAATAAAAGAGTCTTATGTGATGGTTAATTGATAAAGAGAAATTATTATTTAAAATAAAAGTGTAATATTTAATTTAAAACTTTCTAAAATAAATTGATGTCACATCTAAATTGATGTCACATCTTAATTGAAACGGAGAAGTAGTAAAATCATCAAATTTTGAAAATAATAGAGATGCTGAGTACAATGTGGCTATTAAAGGAGCATGTGAAACTCTGGCCCCCACTACCACACTCATTTGTGGCCCATACCATTGAAAAATGCAGCCTTCTCTGATTCTATAGAGTTTAGGAGTGTTTTTGTTTTGGCATAGGTTGAGGAGTATTAAATCAAAAAGCTTATCATCTCCCTATTATTATTATTTTTTAAAAGTTTGGATATTGTTAAATTTAAATGAAATAATATTTATATATCATTTATAATAAATTACTTTCTCCATTTCATTTTAATTGATAGGTTTCTTTTACATATTTGCTAATGTAATATCCTTAAGCTTAGTATCTTTAATAATCAATAGGTAAAAATTATAAAAATTTAATATTTTTAAAAAAAACATTAAGATAAATATATATAACAATATGAATATTCTTTTTTACGTATAAATCACAAAAGATAGTTTTTTAGATATTTTAAAAGTGATCACACTTTTTTATTACTACGATTCCATCCGTTCTTTAATGGATTCCTCATTTTTACACTATACTACTCTTTATCTTTTTATCTTTGTCAATTATAACCTTGACACTGTTCAGAGTTTGAGATAATATAAGGAAAAATATAGTATTTATGTAGAGTCTTGTTTGATTTGTCTCAATTTCATTATTCAATAGTTAAAATTTTACTAATATGTAATGAAAGAGATTTAAAATCAAAAAATTGCATTGTTAAAGGCGCACATTAAAAGTAGGAAAGATAAAAAGATACGAGAGGTGTATATCTTAATTAGAATTCTCTTTTTTTTCTCTTTCTTTTTTGTCTAAATTGGTATAAACGCTTCTATTTTTAGCAATATTTCACTATTATATTATTTTCTTACATCCCTTTGGCCCACGCTTTCTTTGTGTGAAAAATAACTCAATATTCACTCTCCTTCGATTAAAAAAATGTCTCACCTACTCTTCATATCACATCTACTTTTAATAAAGTAACATTTGATAATCTTATTACTACAAATTAACCTTAAATCATGTGTCTCAACAAGTCTTCAATCTTTTTGACACGAGGGAGTACAATATTACATCATATCTATCCTCTTTAATTAACACGATATTACTTAATCTAGAATTATACGCCCAAAATAAATGTGTTGTTATTGTCATTATTATGGATGTATTCTCTTTGTGTTTTCATGTTGGGAACCTGTAACATGGGTTTCGCTATTTCCCCGCCCTAAATACTTATATTATTGCCTTAAATAATTTTTTATACCGTAATCACATTCCCTTACCAGCATTCCCCTATCTCTCTCTTATCCTTTCCCTTTACATTCCCTCATTACCTCCCTTCCCCTTTCCCATACTAGAGCTAAGGTTGTTGCCTGGCTGATCAACGACAAACCTTAGCTTGTTTGTTTTCTTATAAATGGATCAAATAATATATATTTAAGACGCCCAATTATATGGCCAGACGTCTAAAACTCGCTCGCGCCTAAACATCAGTGTTATGGTTCGTTTAGGTTGGAAATTGAGTTACGGGGAAGATAACCTTGTCAAGGAGTGTATCATATCAAAATACATTCAAACTAAGGAAGTTGTTCCTTTCAAACATGGTTCAAAAATTAGGAAGAGTATCAGGTTTATTTGGATGGAACCTCTTAAATGACAATAAAATATGGCCCATAGGAGATGGTAAAGATATCTCATTTTGGGAAGATAACTGGCTAGGTATAGGAGCTTTCCGATCCCTTATTTTAGGTCCGCTTCTTAATCAAGAACAGATGCTCATTAGTGACCTTTGAGTTGATAACTCCTGGCACCTTCACAAGCTCCTTCGTCTTGCCTGATTTCGTATCATCCCGTATTAGTGTCACCTCAATTCCTAGCCTTGCGGGTAATCCTTGTAACCACCTGATATCCTCCTTTGTAGAAAATAACAAATTATCTCTTTTTAGAGCTTACTCCACTCTCACCTCTCATAGAAAACCTGAACAAATTTGGATTGGTTATGGAAAGGCTCCATAACCCCCGAAACTAAAATTTTTCCTTTGGTTGGTTGGGTGGAATTTGTCTCCCCACAAACTAACTTCTCCATCATAGGAACATCCTTCCCCCGGGCCTATGTCCTTTGAGCAACACTTGTTTACAATCTTCAATCTGCATTATGGTCCTGTTTGGCACTAGTGTTTGAAGTAGCGATTAGCGGTTTGACAAAATTAAAACGTTACTTAAGAAAACTATGAGTGTTTGGTAAGGTAGTGTTTGTAGTAGCGGGTAGCAGTTGGAGTAAATAATGAGTAGAGGTTGTGGAACGTTACTACAAGTAACGTTTGAGATTTAGAGGTAGCGATCTAGCAAATAAACACTATATAATAGCATAAGGTAGAATTATTAACCAATATTTTTTATTTCTTTTTTCTTTTACTGTTTATTAATTATTTTACTGCAATTCAATGTTTATTTTACAATAGTAGAGATGTAATTTAAATACTTATTTTAAAGATGAGATATTTTACAAGTATTTTAGTAAAATTGGTAATATAAATTTTTCGAGGGTTGAATATTTTCTTAGATTTATACATTTCTTTGAGCAGCTAAAAAGTCGTATACTCCTTTTTTGTGTAACTTCTTTGAAAAAATAATTCTTGAACTTAATATTGAACGAACATATGAAATTGTTGTAGTTCATTTCATATTAGAATAAATGTCATTTATTGTCTTTTACAATTTCAACAGCTACTTTTGCCTACGTGTAGTTAAACAACTAATTAATTTGCTGATTGCTGACAGCTAGCAGCTACCCTCAACGCGACAGCTAGCAGCTACCCCCAACGCGACATCTACAGCTACTAGAACCGTTAGTTTTGCCAAACATGCCCTAAATTGATCCAACTTTTTGCATATGTTGTCCAATTTATGTTAAAGTATATATCTACAACAATAGAGTTTTCCCTAGTTTTTAGCTTTAAAATGATACAAGAACAACAAAATTTATTATAATAGACTGTCATTAAACAAACCCAAACCTACATTTTCCTAACAAACTCATTCTATCTCACTCTATTAAACACTATCTCTAATGACCTATTGTGGGTACGATTTTCATCCCCATCCCTGTTAAACTCCGCCCCATTGGGTCACCTACTTGACTCTCCCCACTGCCATTCCTACCCCCTATGTATGTTTCAGTTTGCCTGTTTTGACTATGTGCGTTTGCCAATAGACTTCTTTGACCTTAAATATATTTCATTACATATTAGTAAATATTATAATGATTGAATATTGGTAAGGTATTCATTCAAACTAATCAAATAAGACCCTACATGAAAATATCTTTTCTTATGTATTGAAAAGAATTTAGAAGTTTCTCTCTAATTGTGAACAGTGTCAAAATTTCAAATGAGCAAACTAAAAAAAAAACAAAAGTGATGGTTCTTTTCTTTATAATATTAGACTTGGACCGTTGCCTAATCTATACAAATATATTAAAAGGTGTTCCTATCAAAGGATTAGTGCCACATGACACATGATCTCCAGTATATGTGCCATGTGGCACTCTTCTTCTCAAGCTCTTAATACACATGTTTATAATCTAACTTTAAAATATTGTATAGCTATTACAAATATATGACTCTTCTTGTCAAAAAATAAAACATATGACCTTGAAGTGAAATGTGAGAGTTTAACCACCAATCCACCACAATATCAAATTTTGATGTTTCAAAGTAAAATAATAAAGTCTTATAATTATATGTCTACAAAGACATACACAAGCATTGTTTTTTTTTTCATCTTTAGCATGTTTATTAAGATAATAATATTCTAATATCCCAATTTCATTTAAATTGTTCTTTTTTATCCCTTAATTTCTTATAAGTTTTCTTCAAAAACAAATTATCATGATATAACATTCGTTTTCCAATATCGCACTAGATATAAATTTATGAAAGTTAATAAAATCAATTATGTAATTTAGGAATACTAATATATTTGATAATTATAATTGACTCGTGACATCGACACGACAAATTACTAGTTTTAAATTAAGAGTAGGTGACCTCTTATTAGGCAAACTTCTTGAACTACTAGTAGACGTCTTCCTATAATATGGAGTAATATTTCTTAGGACTATTTCTCTTTATTTATGATCAAACTAAACTTGACCTGATGGTAAAGAAATAACCTTCCAACTTCAGAGTTGGGGGTCTGATCCCCACTAGGAAGGGAACTTTGATAGAGAGTTTTCTCTTACTATCCTGCCTAAATTCAGACTGGGTTAATCTACTAGAGGTTACGATTTGGCAGGACCTTCATCTTATCATTGGTTTCCAGTGGAGCCCCAAAAAAAAATTCTCTTTATTTATGAGAAAAAAGATCTGCCAAACAGAACCTAAAATATTCATTATATTTTTTCGTTAATTTTTCTGTAAATTAAGTCATTCTGTCCGAAGGTTTCCCCGATTTAATGCATCTTTCGTCAGTCCACACTTTACAAATCCGAAAAGATAATAAACATTTAGACATTTACTAATAAAAAGGAAGGATCTTTAGGTTAAGGACAAATTTAATTGAAGATTATAGTGTAATTTACGGATTAAGTGATTAGTCATGACTTTGTCTGCGAAACAAAATGGTAAAGAATCATAGCTTATGTCGTGTTTCTCTCTCTTTCCACTTTCGTTAATAGCTGGACATCAATTTGAGCTGGCAATAAGGAGCTGTTTGTCTTTGACAATTAAGACATAAACCATGCAGCTTCCCCAGTTGTTTCATATGTTGTCTTCTTTGCCAATTATGACTTGCTACCAATCTTATTACCTTTTTAAAATAGTACCAAAGTAGACATTATTTTCGCTTCACTGACACTCCACAAACAAGTCGTTCTTCTGTATACTAACTGTTATGGAAAATGATATTTCTTTCGGTTTTTTTTTTCTAATGCTAACAGCTTGAACTTTCGATTTGTTGACTGTATACCCCTACTCTGAAATCCCCCCCCCCCCCCTAACCCAATATTATCAAAGGGGTTTTTAATTTTCCTTTATGCGCCAAACATGGAATTATTTCACTACATACCGTTTACGCGAGACATCACCCTAGAAATTCGGTTTTTTATTTTACTTAGGTAAGGTGATCATGGGCCGGACCGGGTTTGTGCCGTGCCGCGGCCAAAAAAATTTGCCAATTGGCAGGGCCGGGTCGGGCCTAAATCCGGATCGAATTTTTGTGTCCAAAACCCGCTATTTCGAGCCTAAATTAGCGGACCAAAAAATAGGCTAAAAAGTCGTTTTTGGCTTTCCCAAAGCCAAAAAAACACGGGCGGGCCGGGTCCGGCCCGGCCCGAAAAATTCTGCGCAAAACCCGACCCAAAAACGGGTCACGCCAGCGGGCCGGGCCAAAATGATCACATCTAGGTAGAATCGCTACCAGAAATAGCGGTTAATGGGCGTACGCCACTAATTCGAGTAGCGGTTAATGGGCGTAAGCCACTAATTCGAGTAGCGGTTAAGGCAAACCAAGACAATCGTACCGAGTACCAAGTTTACTTTTACAACATCAGTTAATTGTCCGCCCAAACCCCACTCCAGGACACCAGTTTCCCATTTTTCACGATCTCCCTCAAAATTTCCTCCCTCTCTCTCTTAAACCTCAACTTTGCACCACACTCTTCGCCTACAAGACCACTCGTCGGTCATGATCATGCATAAATTGTAACTCTAATTTTGATAAATTGATAAGGCTTGTTGGAAATTGGACATTGGGTGTTGGAATGGCTGTTCGGATGAGGGCATTGGATGATGTTTTTGACATTTCGCCAGTAATGGGAAAGCAAAATTGGTTGGTGTGAATGCTCTCATAAACCGCCATATCTGATAGCGGTTTTTAAGGAGCCCAAAATGGGCAGCACCAGGTACCCCATAGGAATTCGCTACACCAAGTGGCAATTTAAGAAGTTATAAATTGCTACTGTGAGTAGCGATTTATCCTTGTAAATCCTAAATGCACTAGTAGAAAAACCGTTGATTTGCGTCGCACAATCGGAAAACCACCGCAAAAGTGTACGGGCGCATCATTTGCGCCGGATACTATCAGCATCTAATGCAAATCATGCTTCACGTGCGTCGGATTCCAATTAATGTTCGACGCAAATAATTAAAGCCAATGAATATATAATGAACAAAACATTTGTGTCGAATGTACATTATATGCGACGCAAATCGATGTATCATATGATTTGTGTCGGATTTTTTAAGCCCAACCGACGCGAATAGGTTTTAGGCCTTTTTATTTTTGAATGATTTGCATCGAATCTAATAAGCCCATCCGACGCAAGTCGTGTTTTGCCCATTTTTTATTATTTTGGAGTCTCTTCTCAAACTCTACAATTTCACCAACCATCACCCTCCCCCTCTCTCCTCTCTCTCTCTCTCTCTCTCTCTCTCTCTCCTCTCTCTCCTCTCTCTCTCTCTCTCTCTCTCTTCATCACTGTCGAATCCCGAATTAATTTTCCCTAAATTTCCTTCCTCCTCTTCCTCATCTCTAATTCATTTTCCCCAAAATTCATAGGGTTCCTCGCGATTTTCACTGCTATTTTCTCTTCCAATTCTGAAATTCTAATTTTCTTTGAGGATTTATTTTTGTTAGATCAAGATCTTGGAGTTACTTGGTAGTTCTAATTATCGACAATAGGATTGTGGTGCAATGATTTGTTCGAATTTCAAGAACGTGAAGAAAGATCTAGAATTCCAAAATCTGAAAATGCTCAAATTCGAAGATCAATAATTTTGAAAATTGGAGCGCGAGCTGGGAATCCGTTTGGTGTTTGCCGATCGAGAATTGACCGTGGTGATGAGTGATGACGATTAGGTTATTTAGGAATTGTTGTATTATATTAGTTATTGAGAGATTTGTTTGTTGAATCCAAATACTTCCTCCGGTTTTTTTTACATGTTACACTTTCCTTAAATGGAATGGTGCAAATAACATGTTACACTTTTTTTCTGTTCCCTAATTGGTAAGTTTTAACCTATTAAATTAGCAACTTACCCTTACTTATAACAATTAACCAAAATTAAACTTATTTAATTTAACCAAGTTTAACCTAAATTAACAATTAACAATTAATCGCCATCCCTCTTCCACCCACCCTAGCAGTCCAATCCCCTCCCACAACTGCAGTAGCCCCCCTCCCCACCACCGCACCCACCCCACCCGTCGAAACACCACCCACCCGCTGAAAATCCCACCCCATCCCCTGAAAAACCCACTACACCCGCCAAAAACCCCACCTACGCCTTTAAAACCTTACCCCACGCGCTGAAAAACCCACCCCACCCTCGAAAACACCATCCAACCCGCCGAAAACCCCACCCACCGAAAACCTGTCGCGCAACTGCAAGGGAAGGAGAAGGGGAAGAGGTTGCGCGTTTAGCAGGGGAAGGGGAGGAGGAGGACACCGGTGGTCGATTTGGACTTGTGGTGGTCGCAGCGGTGACCCATTGGTGTGCCCTACTGATGGTGGTCGCTCACTGGTATTCCCCACTCCCTTTAATCCGCACCCCACCCTTACTTTCTCTTAATCCTTCATTAAAAATTTTCCTAGGTAACCGAACTTTTCAAAAATATAACATTTAAAAAAAACGGAGGAAGTACATAATTTCTTCTCATTCCTTATAATTTTCAATTCTACCTGAATCTTGTGCTTAAATCGCCAAAAATTCAAAATTTAAATGTCAGCGGTAAATTGGAATTTGAATTGGAATCAGAAATCGAAAATCGATCGGTTTGATTATAATTAGGTCTGGGATTTTTGCCACAACATGTCTGCAATAGTTGTATTTGTACAAATTCAACTATTGGTGTTGTCAGCTTGTCACCAGCATATGCCACAGACAGAAGCCTTGCATATACAACAAGACATAGTAGTAATTTATAACTGGCAGATAAACACAAGAAAATCTCCATAAGTCAAAAGCTATTTAAACTTCATTTGTAGATACTGGATCAGTCATTGCTGCATTTATGCATACGATTTTAACAAAAAAAATGCCTTTGAAAAACACCATCTTGTTAAAAGATTTTATACATCTCCCCTTTCTCAACACATTTCTGTAGAAAACTCCGTTTTTTTCCTCATCGCTGAGAGTAAAAATATTTCTCAAGCCGACAAGTCGTGGAGTATAAACAAAACCCAAGCTACATTAACGATATCTGAACTTCTACATACCTGGTCCAGTATATTTAGCTTGAATATTCATCACCAAACTTCTCTCCGTAAATTCATTCCCCACCTTGAGAAGTACTGTACCCCATGACATGTAAGCATTAGAGGAAATGAGTTTTTTAAAGGATTGTGTAATGTAAGTGAAGGCCTATTCTCAATATCACCCTAAATGAAGAAATTATAATAGGCCACCCTTACCTCAATTACACATAGGGATGGCAGGTGGGTATAATTTGACGGGTTTCGCACCACATCCGCCCCAGTTGGGGCAGTTATGGATATGACTTTGGTGCGTAGTGGGTGGGTATGGATACGAAAAGTCAAATCCGCCATGGGTGGTGGGTAGGTGGTGGATATGAGGTCACATCCGCCCCAAATCCACCCGCCCCGCCCCAAATCCACCCGCCCCACCCCATATCCGCCCGTCCCGTATAATAATTACTAATTTACCCTTTATAAAATAAAGAATTATGTTCATAAATCTAAAAAATTGTAAAAAAATAATTAAGAAATATGAATACTAAGAATGTGTACTTTTTTTCTTTGAAATGGGTGTTTCTAATAATTAATTTATATAATAGGTTATATATAGAAAATAAATCAGGTGGGCGGGTGGAAAGTCCACCTAGGTGATGGGCGGGTATAGGTGGGTAATGGATATCCACTTGGGTGGTGGAGTAGATGTGGGTATAACCTTATACCCGCGTGGGCGGAGGTGGATATGGAAACTTGTACCCGCCATGGTTGGCGGGTAGGTGGTGGGTATGGAAAATTTAGGTGGAGGTGGGTGTGGATTTAGGGGTATCCGCATCCGCCCCGCCCATTTGCCATCCCTAATTACACAATCTGATTTTGCCTCTCCTACGTTCATCCTATTGAAGCACCCGATTTTATTTCCGAACTCCTTATCCCAAGAACGATGAACTCCGAAAAGCCAAGCTAAAGTACTCTCCAGTATATAAATTAGTTGAAATACTTGAAAATCAGAAGAAAAAAGAGCTCTCAGAAAGTAGATAATTTAAAGCATTTCACACGATTTTCATTTCTTCGACTATCAAAATTTACCATTACTGTCATCACCAATGTTACGTAGACGGTGGCAGGACCAATTGTGGGCAGAGCTTCCCACGTTACAACATTCCGGCCAACCCAAACCAAAATAATGAAAACACAAATATATACCTTGAGTCCTTGAGTATGGCTGAGCAACGAAAGTATTACCACCAAGTCTCAACTTTCAGTTATCCATTTATTTTGGATAAACTTCACTGTACATTATCAAAAGCCATACCAAGAAGAGAAATGTACTTACATATACCACAAACTGATAAAACAGAGCCTAATATAATTCATCAACATGATGAAACATTGGAGCATCGACAAATTAGACAACCAAGGGACTTGAGGTTTAGGCTCGCTTCATCACCACCACTATGACCACCATCATGGCTAGTGCCATAAATGATCCACCAGCAAAGATACTTCTGGAGCTACCATCAGTAGCTTCGGATCTTTTGTCTAGCTCCGGGGAGGCAAACCAGCTCTGGACCAAATTCGTCAAGTTTTGAACCATGTCCACCACAGTAAGTTTAACATTTTCCAGCATAGCCATCAAACCATGAAGACCTTCAGGATCATTGGAATCAGTAGAATCTACTTCACTCTTTGGAGACTCTTGACTCTCAAACTCAGGGCTCTTGAAAGCAGTAGCTGTTAGCAATGATATTCAAGATTAGACTTCTTCAAAGTCCACATTAGTTACCAAGGAGAAAAAGCGGAGGGAACAACTCCAATCTGAAAAGAAGATACAGGTCTAGAAGGGTTCTTACATTTTTTCTCTGAATCGAGAAACTCCATCAGAGTAGGGTTTTGCATCACGGCGTTCCACACATTAGGATCACAGGCAATTGAAGCAACTACAGTCTGCCAAGAACAGGAAGTAAAATAAATATATTGCATTGCAAGTTTAGTAAGACTTGTAAAAGAGCAACTCATACACACATAAAGCTCATCCAAACTCCAAATGTCAAGTGCAAGAGCAAACTGACACTTTCTTATATTGAAATGTTCTAGCATAGGTTTTTAATGTATCACAAAGTCATAGCAATAAAGAATTGGGAATTAACGCAATAAAAGCATGAACTTACAGTAGTCCTTCCTTAATGATGTCAACCATTACAAGGACGATCCTTGACTCACTTGGTTGTACATGACTTCCAACTAGCTGATGCATTACCAGTTTATATTACCATTGTGATACCAATGATCAGCTCACATGAACACTTTGTTTGGATGCATGCATATGATGGAAGGAATGGAAGGGAAGTAGAGAGGAGGAGCGAACATGGAACACAGTATCCCGCATTGGATAGAATTAGTTAATCAAGAGAGGACGAGAAATGAATCATACAAATTCCATTGCCTTCCTTTCCCCCATGTTATATTCAGCAAAGGGAAATGAATCTCCCCCTTTTCTTTCTCCCACTTTTCTCCCATATTCCCCTTATTCAAACAAACTATAAATGAAGTAATAATTATTAATAGAAGAGCAGTCATCCATTCGTCATTGCCCAAATATCCTATCAAAGGACTTTTAGCAATTCCCGAAAATAACACTTGAATCGAAGATATCATTCTGCGCGTAGATGATAGAACTATGCTACAATAAACTCACATCTAAAGCCTTTTAAGAGCATTCACACATTTGAAAGAAACAAATCAAAAGATAACAGCAATGTCGGAGAAAACAAAATCAAGAAGCAAAACTATACTAAAGTATTAGAAACCATATCAGGGACACAAGAAATCCTGACAATCGAAGGTATTCAGGTGCAACCGTGCAACTCATAAGGTGAAACAGCAATTTAGCAAGAGAATTTATATTACTCCAAAATTTCAGGAATTGTGTGACTAGAGCATAGTATAACTATGGCTATGCAAACTTGCAACTTCCTCAACATAATTTCATCAGTCTGCTTGACAGATTCTAATGACAGCACTAATACCATTTCTCTGAACTGCAGCCATAAAGAATCAAGAGCTTATCAGAGCTGGGTCTGCAACTCAGCTGTTAATTGTATTACGTTATTACAAGCTTGGTTCTTGTAAGAGCCTAAGAACTTCATTTATAAAAAGATCCATTCAAATTTCACGACTTCCAGAGAAGAGACTTGAACAAAAACAGTCGTCCATTAACAGCTTTTGGAATCTCCATCGTCAGTGAGGAGCAAATGTTAGTTCCATTAGTTCCATTACATAGTGGCTATCAGGCAACAACCTCTTTGGATTAGTCTGTTAGATCTTGATCTTTAATGATATCCTTACAAACTAATATTGATGTATAGATCTACGACTTTCCAGCTAACAAACATGACATGAGCAGAACACAAACGAGAAGAAAGATGATGAAAACCTGGGCAGCAGGATTTTCTTTGAGCAGCTTAAATGCCTGCATTGCACTTTTCGGCACAGGTGACTCATGAGTGATGCAAGCTTTGGTCTCGTGAAGAGCTGAGAATGACTCCACACTTCCAGAAGATTTTGGTGAAGAGAGATACACCCTGGAGATAAGTACCTTTTATATAAATATAACCTAGCTACAATAACAATGTCATAACATAGAAAGCTCAAACTAGATGCGAACATAAAGCTCATGCATGTCCAGATCACAGCAGTTCATATCATAAAGCCCATGATGCATGTTCACATCACAGTAATTCTTATCATAGACTTGATATAAGGCTAAGAAGATATCGGTCACCAGTCCTGCATTATGCTTATTTCTGTAATCTTTCCACCAATTTGTTTGACTTGCTAACAATATACATAAGAAATGAAGAGCACATTTCCAACCTCACGATAACATTCTGCAAAATTTCCCCATAATATTTAGCTATGTTACTTCAGACACGGATGGAGTGTCTACTCGGATACGGGTGTCCAAGTGTCCGACTCGGCTATTTTGTAGAAAAAAGTCCAAGTTTTTAGTTTAAAATGAAGTATCCAAGTAAAGTGTCTTGTAGGACACGACACCCCGTTTTTGAGGTAAATGAAGGTGTCGGTGTAACAGTGATATCTAGTTTCCTCATTAAATAAATCCCTCTCAATCTACTTATTATATTCCTTTTTCGTCTCAATCTACTTATTATATTCCTTTTTCGTCAGATAATAGATAAACAGGGTGCAAAACAGATACTCTCTTTATGAGTTAAATGTTGCGACCAAACTGAAAGGCATTATACCCATCAACATCCTTGTTGAACCTCTAGCCACCAAAAATAAAGGAGCTCCACGGAGGACTTGTTCTCAATAAATAGATAGGAGGATTAGAGGAGCGACATAAAGTAAATTTACTAAAATACCCCTTATCACATGTTCTTGGACTAAAACATTTAATAACAAACAACTCTTCTTTCCTTTGACTTCCTTCCCTCCTAAAACACTCTTAAAAGGACTCAAACTGTCTTGGACATTTTGCTCCATTTGAACACTCACATTTTCTATGAATAATAATTCAATTTCGTTTATCCCAAATGGACTTCAATAGGATATACATTAGAGCCCTCATCTCCATCTATCCGTCCAATATCTTGGTACCATTTAGCTAATGAATGATACTAAATATGGTACCATCAGTCCAATATTTTGGTACCATTTAGCTATCGAATGGTACTAAATATGGTACCATTTCTTTTTCTAAAAAAAGTTTATAGTACCATTCCAAAATAAATAAACTCTTTTCATGGTACCAATTTCAAGACCATTTGGTACAAATACACAGTGTTAGATGCGAGTCCACGTGCCACGTGGCACAAATAGAAGCGTAGACCTTCCTGTTTTATTATGTCATGAATTAATACACATGCAAGATGCAACAACAAGAAGTAGCTTCCCATGAAAAACTATCGAAAGCCATAACAATGGAACACAAATTCACAAGTTATTCTCTCCTAGCCACAATAATGATATGACAAACATTTTTATGCACGTAAGTCAACAACATTCATACAGTGAAATACTTCATTTGTTCTGAAATAAGTGAAAATACTTCTCTAGTCTATATGAGAGCTACTTGAGAAGAAGCGTTTCACTTATTTTAAAACGGAGAAATACTACATATATCCTATGTTCTACATATATCCTCTGTTCTATATCGATTGCAACACGTAGAGTTTCACGCCTCCCAACGCAAAAAATACTACTCATACCATGCAATTCTGAATTCGACAACAATTTGATCATCAACTACTGATAAAACTATTATAATCAAACAAGAAATTTCAAAAGAATGGGACTATGAGAGCAATACTTATCAAGAGCATCTTTGAGTTCAGAAGTAGCTTCCTTAGTTTCCTCGAAAGTCGGCACCGGTCCAAAAACTAATCTCGGTTTAACGGAATTAATCCGGTCCACAACGAAATCATCCTCGCCTCCAGCAAACTCCCAATCATCAATCTCCCAAGCCGGTCTCTGAACCGTCTGATCAACGCTCAAATTTCCGGTCGAAGATAATCCGGAAGTAACCGGTCGGACCGCATTTCTTGCCGCCAAATTCGCCGGAATTTCAGTCGAACCGCCGGCGCGAATTCCGGTTGATAAAACTCCGATTCCGGCGACTTTTGCCGCCGCTCTCATGGCTCCTCCGCCTCCCATGGTGAAATTTAACACCTTTTTTTAGGGGTGATTTAGGAGAGAGAAAATGAGGGAATTTTGTTGAGTGAAATATTCGAGGAGTTTAAGAATGGAAGAGGATAAGACTTTTAAAATTAGATTGCTTAAAAGTGAAGGACTTTCCATTTCTATTTCTGGATATATTTTGTTACTATAATTTAAAAATCTAGGGAAAAAATCTTTTGGGAATTGGTGATAATTAGTTTATATTGGCTTTATCTATATAAAATATGGATGAATATGAAAGTCTCAAACTTTTGGGCTGATTTTTGGTTTAGATGAATTGATGATACATTGATGATGCTAATAATGCCTAATGGGGGAGATGACAAGCTGACCTAGTCAGAAACTCAAGAGACTTTGAACCATCAATATAGGAATACACTTCATATAGAAGAGAATTTGACCAATTGGGGTTGGCATGAGTGGTTAAGAGTCGCTCGCTCCTTAACTACTGGTCTCGGGTTTGAGTTTTGGATATGGAAAAAATTCCAGTTGGGAGGAATGTTGCCCTTTGAGATACCCATGCAAATCCCCGCTGGAGATTAGTCCACTCGTCAAAAATGGTGGAAAACTCCTCGTAATGGGATAAAAAAAATATAGAAGAGACTTTGAATAAGAAAGGAACATAAATTAAATTAGGGTGGTTGTTTATTTGTACTCTTTTTTATTTTTATTTACTTTTTTTAAGTCGAAGTTTATCAACTTGATCATATTTTAAGATTAATATATCAATATAAAATACTATATTTGTTTCTTTTTAATTTACACATCTTATACTTTGATATTATTTACATTTTTCACTTTAACCTTCATTTGTGATTTATATATTAAGAAATAAATAGTCATGTGAGATCATGTTAGATTCATTTGGATATATATTTTCCAAATATCAACTTTTTATGATTTTTACTTGTACATAATTAAAGATATTCATGGTCAAATTTTAGCATTAGCGTGAAAATCAAAATTTATAAATTGGAAAGAAACACACGTAAGACATATTATATATGATTTTGTGAAATTCGTTGCAATATGTTGATTAAAGTTATTATTAAGCTTCTAGAATTTTTATTGATCCACACTTGAACCACTTTCAAATGGATGTCTTAAAAACGGTGGAAAAACAAAGGGGTAAATCGATTAAAAAAAAAAAGGAACTATGAGGTAAATCCTTTGAGAATTTCAGATAGACCACTCAACCAATACTTGCTTTTTATTTTTCTTGAATCATGTAGGTTAGACATAGTTTTACAGAAGTACATGAAAAAAAGGAGACAGAAAGAGACCCATATGAATATATGATACAAGTAAATGGAGAAAATTCATCATGAATATAAGACATGATGCAAGTATTATACACATTCTACAAGAGAAAATTAATAAATCAAAGCAAAGTTTAACTTCTTATCAGATTGGTGCAATAATTCGATTACAGTTTATATGAGAATATAAAAATACTCATAAAGTTTCCCTTCAAAAAAAAAAATACTAATAAAGTTTAATTTACTGAATAATTTGAAATAAATGAGTCATTAGGGCTATCACTATAAGTTTAACTTCTATTGTGTTTTTATCAACTTTCTCGTAAAATAAATTGAGTACAAAACCAGTAGTTCTTCTGGCAAGTTAAAATACAAAGGAGGAATTATGTTATCCCTAAACCTACCACCTTCCAAAGAAGAGAAGATCAAAAGTTAAAGTTCATCTCCTTGTAATTACAGACTGAAATAACCCACTGTCTCTGAGGAGAAGCTTATGATACTTAACAAAAATGAATTGAGCCAGTGTGTGATCGACGCTTGGCAGATCGTGCAACGACTGAAAGCTTTCCCAAGTTTAAGGTCTAAACGCCTGCCCGTATTTTGGCCATCTTGTATAGTACCTTGGCCCACCTTGGTGATCCTTTGTTGTCGCAGTCGAAGATTGAGTCAAATCGAAGTCCAGTTAATCTCAAGTGTTAATGTATGTGACGTCCTCCTTTAATAGGTGGTTCTTTGCTTTGCCCTTTCTTTCACTTTGATTTTGCTTTTGGTTTTGGTCTGGTTGGCCTCGCTGAAATCGAACAGAAAGATAATCTCAGACTGCTAAGTACTTCACAACTGATTCATCAAAGAATAGTAGCATTCCATAAAAACGCAAACATTCTTAGTATACCCTCAAGTATTTGGCTGCAAGAATTGTTCTCCTTTGTTTGATTCGTTAAGAGTAAAAACTCGTTTTCTAATGAGGGGGTAAAAAAAGAACAAAAGGAAGTCCTTTCTGAAGGAAGGAATATCACATTTCACTCCCTACTCTTTACATTCATCTTTCTCCTCTCCAGTCTCCCCCTCCATTTTCACCCCGAGTTTTCTTCCGAGGTACCAAACAAAGAAAAACAGAGCCCAAACATAATAGAAAGATGTGTCATTAAAAAAACCTAAAGAATTTGACACTTCATTTTGGTGCAAAACAGGCAAAAGACAAAAGTCAAACAGATGGAAGAAAAGCTTCAAGAACCAAAATCAGGTATAACCTCCTAAAGACTTTGCCAATTAAGCTTAGTCACATCTCATATACCATCAGCAGGACAGGAGTTCAGGACACACGTACTTCAGGCTAGAGGGAAGAGTCTTAAAGCAAGCAGTAAACCAGTGGATACCTTTCTCAGCACAAACGCCAAATATAAGTACGCTACTTCCCACTCATCTGGTGTCAGCGTACCTGAAATCAGACAACAGCAAGAACCATTGATATGGAAAGTGCAAACCAAACAGAAGGCTTTCTTAATTTCCTGTTGCAATCTTACAAGCTACTACTACAGAAGGGGTGGAAGGAAGATGACCACTAAGAAGTACATAACTCACTCTTATCCTGGTTATCACCCAAAGCACCCAACCTCCTCATAAGGTCAACAAATTCTGGCTTCTTCAAATATTCTTCAACGAATTGATGATTGTTTTTTGCAAACACTAGCTCAAAGTCATACTGCAAAAATACCAGAGGCATGAATGAAATTTATTCTTCCACAAGATGATATCTATTTCAAGATCAATCTTTCAAACAGTATCATAATCTAGAAAAAAAAATAAAGAAATGGTTAAAGGCTTAAAGATACCTGCCATATTATACTACTGTTATTTGTTAGTTGCAACAAATGCCTTTTTGCACAAATATTAAGGAAAGCGTAGAGAGAGTATAACTTGACCCAATTGTCTATGCTTTTTGCATGTGGGGTAGAGGATAAAATAGTCAAAGTGTCCAAAAACTTTTACCACGAAAGGAAATGTGGCAACTAAATAAAGACCACCTAAATGCTTTTCTGATGGCATCAGAAGTTCTGAAGTCTGGACAATACAGAACTAAATCAGATAGCTCAATAATTTTCCTCCATTGTAATGAAATAGCAGGCCACGTAGGCTCCATTTGTTTTGGAGGAAAAATATTTTCTCAATTTCCATTACTTGGTTGGACAAGGGATTTAAAAAGAAAACTAAGGTAGAAAAGAGTTTTCCGTCCCTTTTTAAACATTTTCCTCTAAAATATGAAGGAGACCCATTTTCCTCCACTCTCTCATTCCCAATATCTCCATTTTCCCGTTCTTTGCTTAATATTTTTCCATCAAAACAAATAAAGAAAAACTAATTCATTTGCTTTTTCCACCGGAAAATATCTTCATGGAAAACCATTTTCCATGGAAAATGTTTTCCATCAAATCAATCGAACCCTTAATGCTTTTCTTATCATTAGTCTTCTGGAGACAGGCTCTCAACTATCATAGATTCAGGTTAGGTTTGTGTATAACTAAACAACCCCCTCCTCTACACCTCAAAAAACAAATAAACATAAGAAAAAAAAAACCCTGACAAAAGTGTTGTAATAATCATAGAAGTTGAAACGGGATGGTGTGGTAAACATGACCTCCAGCCATAGACAGTATATTTTCTTTAGAGCCCGGAGAATGCCATCAGATCTTATCTGCATCACCAGATTTACCATTACATGACCACAATATCTCACACCAAGTCACTCTATAATTTACTTAACCAGCCAAGACACCTCAATGGTGGTACTTCTGATTAGTGTCTTTTATATGAATATACAGATCCCACTGCCCTTGCTTAAGCGATATGAATTCTTCTTTGCACATATTTTCTGTTCTCTTTTTTTTTTTGAAAAAATAGTAACCAACAGCTTTCTTTGCGACCCAAATCGCAAGTTTATTAAAACCCAATCCTCTAATTAGCCAGCTTTGGTGAAAAAAGCACCTCAATCAGCATGGCAACCCAATAAAGCTAAAAAGAGAAGTAACAGACAGGGATAAATTATAAAAATAAAATAATTTTTTCAAAAAAGGTGCCAGTTGGAAAAAATATCACAAAATAAGCCCAGAGAGAGCATGATAGAGGTCAACTGCAAAGTGGGGATAATAGAGACAAAAAAATTAATCATAATATCTGCGAATACAGATCAACAAAGATGAACTAACGCAGATAGTTGTAAGCTAGGATATATAAAGAAGATTCTCAAAGTGAAGCTATGGTGACTCAAATATTAAACGATGGAAAATATGAAAGAAAAAATTCAAGTAAAAAGTTGTCATGAACCCAAAAGGAGAGAGATCAGGACCATATATACTAAATTCTGAATCAAGGTTTTGATAAGAGTTTCATGTTCCAACAGTTTAGCAATAGAAAAGAGTTTTGAAACAACTAGCATCATCAACATGAAACCATATTGACATCATGTTCCTTGCATTCCCATGTTTATAACCTACTTAAAGTTTATCCTCCACAATTATAAGTTTCCTTTCTACAATTTATACCACAATATTGAATGTCTACACCATTGTTTATCAACACTGAAAGGTCAGCTAAAAGAAGTTACCTGCAGGAAATTTAATACAAACTATGCTCAAAATAGCAAGCTTTCTACTAGTCAAACAACAAAAGATATTCTTGACTCTCAATTAATGCCTAGAAATATACAGCATTGCTGTGCTAACAAAGAATGCTAGAACGTAAACCCATACCTCTTCTGCCAGTGACTTGAAGACATGGAAAGGGACAACCCATTCAGGACAATCAACAGCATCCTACAAAGGAAACTAGGTATTTCAGAAGACATATACGTAAGAAAGACTAGATAATTATACATGGTTAGGACGAATCCTGGAAACCTGAACTCGAAGAAAAGGACTTCAAATTTCTAAATAACACAAATGATAACAACATTCCCATTCTGGCGTATCTTTTATACATAAACAAACTGACCAACAAAATTCATGAGAGGTAAGACAGGATGTCCAACAAACACTAGAAACCATAACAGAGCATCACTGCATCAGTAATATATAATGCTCCAACTTAATATAAAGAAGCAGTGAAGCACATTTATCTGTGATATTAAGTGTGAATTGATTAAACTTAAAGCACAATAATTTCAGTGAAATCTTATGAAGCATAGCCTGAACAGATTACAGTCTCATTCAACCAGACTTCTACAATAAAGCAGTGTCCAAAAACCTCCAATCCAACAAAGTGACAAACCAATACCTCTAAGTGAAACTTGTACCGGATACCAAAGGGACTAGAAGCTCTGAGTTTCTGAAACCCAAAAACAGTAATTAATCATTGAGAAGAGCAATTTCCAGCCACGAAAAAGAATGAGAATTGAGAAAAATGGATGCCAACAGAAAGGGACAAAACAGCACCTTATCAGCATAATCCTCATCAAAACGTATCCAGAATACTTTGTTTCCAAATTCTAAACCTTCCGCTGCAAATAATTTAAGGAAAATTAGATCTCTCCAAGACACAGTTATTATTTGGGATGACTTAGAAATATCATATGAATCACTCTTTAAAGTTCAAATAATGACTAATCATGCTAAAATACAATATTCATCTGCGGCCAGCTCTATTTCCTTCTTGCTGTTGTGCTATCATTCTCTAATGGTTTTAATCAATTATAACCTGGGAAACCACTAAAACACACAGGTTGAACTGGTATTGACTTCCTTACAAGTTCAAAATTTCCCACAATACAGCATGAAGAAGATAGAATTATGGTAAAGGTTTGGATACCTGTTAACAGTATATGATCACACCTATATATAGATATAGCAGATTCTCAAACCCTAGGACTCTAGGAGGTGTATTCCGAGTCTTGACCAGTTCAGGGACAGAAATATAAATCACCTAATAATTATAGGAGGTGTATCTTGAGTTTGACCAGCTCTGATACAAAACTGAAGAAAATATCACTTAATAATTATCATATGGTCTACCCTTTAACGACCAAGAATTGAACATGTTGAATCCTCATGACTTCGGAAGACAGTTTATCTTTAAGAAGACATCCTGACTTCATATTATACTTTTGCCGAACTCCTAAAAAGATGTTATGGAGCAGAAAATTTAAGACAATTTTCTCTTTCAGGTATCATGATAAATGAATGTTCCCCACAGCAGATTGGATGACTAAGGACATGAAACCAAATAAGTATCCAATTCAAGAGTGTCATGACATGATAAGTCAAATTGTTCAGTTTAAAATCTTTTTGAACCACCGAATTTGAGAAATACAAGGACATAGCAATGCGACATAAAAAGCTTAAATGAGCGGAAGGATGCATCTCTATCAACTACAAACTGACCAAGTGAGGAATGCTCAAAAGAATGATACATAGAAAAGTTCGTAGGGGTTGAAGTAGCAGAGGATGCTCTACATTTGTGTTCTGCATGGTTTTTGGTTTGCTTTTTCTTACTTTTTAGCGCTTGTTTGGTTTACCACAAAATAACGAAGGAAGTGAAAATTCATGGGAAGTACTAGGTGTTAGCATCAAAGGTTCTCACCAAGCTTATTTCCTGACACACATGAATTTAACACAGCATGATTTTCAAGCTCTAATCGATTAGCTGGCATGCAAAGCATACAGCTGTTCAAATAAAGCAGCAGTTAAAACAATTGCGCATTTCAGACGGTAACAGCCTCAATGAACATGAATACAGGGCTTAATTAGGGGGCAGAAGATCCAGGATACTAATATAAGAAGTGTGATCTTTGTAACAAAAAGCCTCCTCTGTCTACCATGCTCAATGTCACAAATGTTAAAACATTGAAAATAGGGAATTCTGCTTGACATTTTACTGTTTCTCATGTACACAAACACAAGCAAAAATTTATTTAGTCAAAGAAGAAACCTTCTCTGAACTTTCTGACGATAACATTGGCATCAGGCATTGTCCCAATCAGGATGCCTCCTGGCCGAAGTAATGCTGAAATATTTGCCAAAGCTCGCCGTGCACGTGCCTCAGTAGACCATGAATAGTGCAAGGCAAACTGAAGATATCGAAGGGTAGCAAACACGTCAATATTCAGTTCACCACTATACATATCGATAATAGTCAATATCTATCAGAAATAGACGGTTCATACTCTTTAACAAAAATAAGAGAAATATACATTTTACTATTAGAATGTTCTAATTAAGGTGAACCTATGTCCAAAGTACCCATGCAATTGATAAAACCAATAATATTTATTGGAAATACCGAAATACACCAAAATGAAAACAAAAACAAAAAAAAGTACCAATGTGCCGTACCAGGTGCTAATAATGGCAACACATCAGTGACTTAAGTTATTATCAAAGAGAAAGTCTAAAGCTACCAAGATAACATGAATTCCGACTCAACTATGCAAGGACTAACCTGGCAACTGCAAATGTCAAAGGGAGCTTCCTCTGCCAATTCTCTGTCCAGGCGAACCTGAAAAGAGAAAAGTATCAGCATCTACCAAGAAGCATGCTTAGTTCTTATGTGTCCAACTGTCCATAAGAAATACAATAGTTGATGAAACAGCCAGCTACTAACAGGAACACGAAAGTTAAGTAAAACTTCCTCTGTGTTCCTAAGTTATATTCACTTGAAACACGCAGGGTCTCTAATGCACAAATATGACCATTAGTATCTTTCATAATGTATTAGTAAAAATACTGTGTAAAGGTAAGTGTTTGAGTTACACATTCAAATGAATCTAACAAGATTTCATAATTATATTTTCTCTCGTACATAGATTACTAGATATAGTCAAAGTTTTCTAACTGACACTCAAACAAACGAGTGAGTATAGCTAAAGAAAACGGAGGGAGTACTATATTGCAATATGTACCATACAGTATCACATATATCTATTTAAAATTTATAATCAGATAAAATCTTCACAGATAGCATCTTGTGATCAGAACTACCTCAAAGCAATCTCCACATAATAGGCGGGCAGGGAATGAAAACTTCCTCCGACGCTGATTCTGATCGGCATCACCATTATACCGTGTACGACAATCTTCTATCTGCACAGAGTCTCTAAAGTTAAGTTTGCTATATAGCAATACCAAGAAGAAGAGCATTGAGCACAGCTATCAGACAAGTCCTCAGCAGCTTGCAGCACTAAAGAAGAGAAAACCCATAACAGCAACTACTCCCTCTTTCCTTTTTGTTCACTCCCATTTTCCTCTTCCGGACCGTCCCTAGAAGATTGCCCCATATTAAAAATGATCGTCAGAGCCTACCACTTCACGCTCACATTAACTACATTTGGTCCCACCAATCCTCTCAAATCAACTAAAACCGAACCAAAAACTAAAAAATTAACTTAGCCCCAATCGAGAAAACAGAAGAGAACAGCGGAAGTAATAATTCAGATTTTATGCCATACCGAGCCTTCAGCAATATCGATTCCAACATAATATCCAATCCTTGCCTTGTCCCATTTTATAAGATCTCCACCCTAACACATAATGTGATAAAGAAACATTCAGAATTAAGTCACATCACTAAACAATATCACTAATCATATAAAACCAAAATTACCTTTCCACACGCAAGATCAAGAACAACATCCCCACGACGGGCATACAGCTGAATCAAGACACTTTTTATCTACAAGATTCCATACAAATGTAAGAAATTCTTATGATGAAAAAAAAATTCAGAAAAAAATTATTTAGAGTTCACAAAATAATACCCAATTGTTAAGCTTTTTCAAATGTATAATTGGGCTTGCTTCTCGTTCTTCCAATGTCTGGTTAGTTCTTGCACTGTAATGATCAGCAACATTCCTAGCATAAATTTTTGTACTTTCTTCCTCTAGAAATTGCCCATCTCCTAAATTACCATTATCAAAACATAGTTCAATGTACTAAAACACAAATGACCCAGAAAAAAGGGGGCTAAAAAAAATTAAAGTGGATTTTATTAATATGCTCTTCTTAAATCTCGACACACCCTAATTACAGGAGAGCAAACCAACAAAAGTCAATCAAAAAAGCTTCAAATTTTATATCATTGAAACATAGTACATAGTAACATAGCCCTAATTCACATAAGAAAGGTCATAACTTTATCCTAAAAATTGCTTTACATCAAATAATTAGGAATGAAATAGCAAAAAATTAACCTTCTGGATTGGGTTTGAATCGAGATTGAGGAGGCCCAGATGGAGAACCTTCATACCCACGTTTCATGACCCCGAATATTTTCCAGAAATTGAGGGATAAATTTTATAAATTGAGGTATGAGAAATTGTATAAACCCTGGATTTTTTGAGAAGGTGAAACTTCAAATGGAGGGAAATAAGGTTGGAAGTTATCGACTAATGGTAATGTCTAATGTGAGACTTGTGGGAGAGGTGTTAAAATGTCTTACTTCTTTGAGTGAGATATTGTTGTGCTCATTTCCTAAATACCGCCCTAAATTTTCCTATTAACGTCCTGTATAAATACATATATATGTATTTATACTTTAACACTCACTATCCCACTCTCTTTCACTCTCCCTCACTCTTCATCACTCCCTCACTACATCTCTTTCATCAACAAGGATCTCCCATCAAAAGCTCCGGCAATTTTTCCGGCGACAGTAAATCCGGCGACGATAACTTCGATAACTTTTCCGACTAATTTTCAGGCCACATTATTGCATTATTAATGAGATTTTATAATTCTTTTAATATACAAAAATCGGACTATATTGACTTAAAAAAAAAGTTTCCAGGCACCAAAATTAGGTGCCCGAACCTGTGGTCAGGCACCTAAATTAGGCGCCCAACCACGCACCACAGGTACAGGCACCTAAATTAGGTGTCTGTACTAGTGGTTGGGCGCCTAATTTAGGTGCCTGACCACAGGTTCGGACACCTAAATTAGGTGCCCGACCACAGGTTCAGGCACCTAATTTAGGCGCCTGTACCTGTGGTTGAGCACCTAATTTAGGCGCCTGACCACAGGTTCGGGCACCTAATTTAGGTGCTTGGACACTTTTTTTTTAAGTCAATATTGTACGATTTTGTGTATTATAAGAATTATAAAATTTAATTAATATTAATAATGTGGCCGGAAAAGTTGCCGGAGATATTTTCGTCGGAAAGTTAGCCGGAAAAATTGCCGGAGTTCTTGATGGGAAAGTTAGCCGAAATAATTGTCGGAGTTATCTCCATCACTCCCTCACTACATCTCTTTCATCAGCAAGTATCTCCCATCAAAAACTCCGGCAATTTTTCCGGCGACAATAACTCCGACAACTTGGTGAAAAATAACCCCTTTGGGCCTTATTTTCCACCTTGAAAATTTAATTTCTTGAGGAGAAACACTATTTTACTGTACTTTTTTTTTCTTTGATAAAGCAGAAATAAACAACAGGTTAACTAATTTAGCTCTCCTAGCTTTTACGGTTAGGTCATGAGCTCTAACAACTTTATCTCTACTGACATTAATAACAATAAAAATTTCAAAATTACCAAGCAAGACAAGGATATCCCATAATTTTGTTCGTATTTGAGGCGGGGCTTTAAGGGGAGCTCTCAGCCGTGTAACGATATTCCTGCAGTCCGTCCATATTTTAAGTTTGCATTTGCCTCCGCTTGCAGACTTGACATTGCTTGTATTGCCTCACTTCCACTGCCTACTTCCTGTCCTTTTTCCACTAGTGACCATCCATAAGCTGCCTTACATTCTTCTTTTCCTTCTTGCAACTTTTCTTCCAAGAGCCACTTTTGTCCTCCTCTTTTCAGTTTTTCCTATACGTACCAGTATAATTATAGGCCTTGGTTTCCTTTAACATGTTTGTTTTTGTAACACCCCCAAGTTACTTGCTTTTAAATAAATAATTTAATAAATAATATTTGAGTAATTTAGGAGTATTACCGCCACGTGACTAACACGCTTTCAGCAACCAACTACGAACTAACCAAATAACTTGCAGCGGAAGACTTTAACCAAAAATAATAATAATACTTTTTATTAATAAAAGTAAATATTGTCTCAATACTCAAAATAATGAAAACATCTAATCTAGTGAAGATCCCCTTCCTAGTATGCTCCCATGCACATCCAAAATTCACCTGCAAATCTGCTTACCAAAAAGGTAAACAGGGCAAAGCCAAATAGGAAAAAGGAAATACGCGTCAGTATAAAACTGAGTACGAAATGTACTAGATAAGTAACACATTTGTTAGTTCATAACAATTTTTCGTTTCGAAAACTCCATTACCAATAATTCAAGAATAACTCTTTAAGAATAAACTATTTTCAAACACTTAATAATAATTCAAGAATAACATTTTAAGAACAAACTCTTTCCAAACACTTGAATAATAATTCAAGAACAACCTTTTAAGAACAAACTCTTTCCAAACACTTGAATAATAATTCAAGAATAACCTTTTAAGAATAAACTCTTTCCAAACAACTTGGATTAAAAATAATCCTGAAAACAATTCCTCTTCTTATCTCCCCTTCTATTTTGCTAAGTGTGCACACCCCCAAGCTAGTCATCCCATCACGGAGCTATATCAAGGGGTAACTATAATTGCCAACAAGTGGACTTTGAATCTCTTGATATTAATCAAGCGGAAATAATAATAAAATGACTTGTAAGTCATGAATAAACCTCCTTTCCTCATAAACAACTTTTTGAACATTCAAAGTTCATAAAAACCAATCAACCTTTCCTTGTAAAAATAATTTAATTTTCCAAAAAGGATAACAAAACTTCTATATAAAAATGATTGATAAAATCATTCCTTCTTTTCACTTCCAAGAGTAATAATAAAATATTAACCATTTCAAACCAAATTTCTAAACCAATCCAACCATTAATAAAACAATCTTTATCACATAAAACCAATTTCAAAAGATCTAGCTACATAACGTACCTTGATCTTGCACAAAAGTATACTAGTATCTTCACTTATTCTTATACTTGAGCTTTCTTATAACCAACCAATAAGTAATTTACCACATGAACTTAATCATGAATAAACATGAATGACCTATCATGAGCATAATATTTTTGAGTAAGAAATATGAAAATATTTTTCTTAAACCAAAGAAAATTGAAACTTGAATAAGAAATATAAAACTAGAATAGATAGGAAGAGAAAGAAGAACTTTGAAGTAAGAGAGTATGGATTCTTCAAAGTTTTTGTGTGGAAAAGATGGCTTAAGGTATGGGGTATTTATAGGAGTAGAATAGGTAGTACTTAATTTCAAAATTAAATAGTTTGTAACCTTCACCATAAATTAGGAGATTAAACCAAGATTTGTAACCTCCATCATAAATTTGGAAGTTATAGGAAAACAAACTCCCTCCAATCACCATAAATCCCGTAGGAATATATGGCCCCTAAAAAAATTTTTTTTTTTTTTTTTTGGTTTTCTGAATTTTTTTGACTAGGATTTAATACCAAAAGCTTAACAAATCCAATTTTGGCGCCATACTCCCGCCAAAATAATTAAAAATCAGTGAAAATACTAAAATACCCTTTGCTTAAAAATATTTATTTTAGAAAATGAATATGAAATAAATATTTAATTATTTAAATAAATACTAAAAATATGGGGTATTACAATTTTTCCTTTCCCTCTTTCTTCACTTTCTCCATAAGTTTGCCACCATCTTCTTTTCCAAATCCTGATTTGTTCCATAATTTTGGTAGGAAAGCTTTGCGTACCTTGGTTGAAAATTAAGTTGTTTGTGTGCAACCAGATACTCCATAGAATGGTCATGAACTCCATTATAAGGCCTCAGAAATGTCAGGGGCTTGACCCCAAAATCATGAGCCACAAGCTAAACATCAAAGAGGGGTTCAGGCCGATCAAACGAAAATTGAGACATCAAGGTCCCGAGAGGAACGTTGCGGCTGTTGCGGAAGTTAAAAAAATTGCTTGAGCCGGGCTTCATAGAAGAATGCGAGTACTCGAAGTGGTTGGCCAACATTGTGTTGGTTAAAAAGCCGAGTGGAGCATGTAGAATGTGCGTAGATTTCACATACCTGAACAAGGCCTATCCAAAAGACAACCATCCTTTACCCAAAATCGACAGGCTGGTCGACTCAACGACTGAGCATAATTTCTTAAGCTTCATGGATACAAATGTAGGGTATCACCAGATCCCTATGGCAGAGCAGGACCGAGTCCATACAACCTTCCTTACGAGCCAAGGGGTATATTGCTATAATGATGCCATTCGGACTCAAGAATGTTGGACCATGTATCAACGGACAGTTAACGAAATCTTCAACGACCAATTGGGTCAAAACATTGAAGTATTTTGACGACATGATAGTCAAAGCAAAAGCCGGTGGGACCACCCCTCAGACTTAAGGGAAACCCTCAACACACTAAGAATGTTTCGCATGATGTTAAACCCAAATAAATGTGTATTTGGAGTAAAAGGGGGGAAGTGCCTCGACTTCTTGGAGGATGAGAGTGGAATCGAGGCCAACCCCGACAAAATCAAAACGGTAATGGAAATGAAATCCCCTCGAAACGTACAAGAGGTGCAACGCCTAACCGGTTGTTTGACCGCCCCCGTACTCTTCCTCTCTAAATCAGCAGACAAAAGCTTATATGTCTACAAAGCTTTAAAGAGAAAGGCGTTCGCACGGAGACTGAACATGCTTTTGCCTCCCTCAAATACACCTATTAACCCTTACTGAGCTCATATCCCGCTTGTCGGGGGAAACCTTGTTTATTTACTTGGTTGTTTCAGAATACGCACTTAGCGTTATGTTGGTTGCCGGAAGAGAAGAAAAGCAACACCCAGTTTACTTCACCAGGCATGCTTTTCGAGGAGTGGAAGCTACGTATAACGAGGTAGAAAAGATAGTCTTCGCCCTCATAATGGCGAGTTTAAAACTCAAACCGTACTTCCAAGCTCACCAGATCAAAGTGCTCACCACCCAGCCACTTAGGAAGTTAATTGAAAGCAGGAACCACTCTAGTCGGATGACGGATTGGGCGAACCAACTTGCAGATTTTGGGTTGGAGTATGATTCGAGGAGGGCAATCAAATCCCAGGCCTTGGCAGATTTCATCACTGAGTGCATCACCACACCCTCGGTCGGTGAATAAAAAGGTTAGGAACTACCGGTGGACGACTCTTCCACCAAAACAAGGTGGGGAGCTGGTCTGCTACTCAAGCCACCGGTCGAGGAAAAGATGGAATACACCATCAAATTTGAATGGGATCCAACAACGAAGCTGAGAATAAAGCTCTCATCCTCGGACTTCAGCTATCTATTTTGGCCGGGGCCATGGCAGTCAAAGCTAAATCCGACTCGCAGTGGGTTAGGTATCGGGCGAGTATGAAATCAAGGAGGACAACATGAGAACGTACTTGGCCAAATCCCAAGAAATCATCAAAAAGCTTTCCCAATTTAGCATCAAGCACATACCCAAGTCGTAAAATCAATAAGGTGATGCCTTGGCTCGAATGTCCGGCTCAGCAAAGGGATCAACCCCTCGATCTATTATATGGGAGGTACTGCTTCAGCCGAGCATAAACGCCAAAGAGCAACTAGTGTTGGATAGAACATCTACCTGGAAGAAGTGGTCATATACTTGAGAGGGAATGCTACCTGAAGATCACAAAGACGCTGAGTGAATCAAGCACAAATTAGGATGGTTCCTGTGGCACGAGGACCACCTCTACAAAAAGTCCTCTACTCACCCCCTCCTCAAATGTGTAACACCCGAAGAAGGAGACTACTTTCTACGAGAAATCTACCAAGAGGCCTGTGGAAGTCACCAAGGAGGAAGAACCATATAGCTGGAAAGGTACTCAGGGTCGATTATTACTGGCCTACCCTCAAGACGGATGCCCAAGTGCTGGTCAAAAGATGTCCGTCATGCCAGATCCACTCGGACATCCCTAAAGCACCGGCCAATCCTCCGACAACCATCTAGGCAGTTTTACCGTTCGACAAATGGGGCATGGACTTGTTCGGACCATTCTCCCCCAGCCTCAGGCCAACGCAAGTTTTTTATAATTATGATTGATTATTTCACCAAGTGGACAGAGGCCGAACCACTCGCCTCAATAATGGACAAGCAAGTTCAAGCATTCATATGGAGGAACATCATCACCAGGTTTGGAGTACCAAAGGCATTGATATCGGATAACGGGCGACAGTTCAACAGTGGCCCTACTCGAAATTATTGTGCACGATTCGGAATACAGACCAAGTCTTCTGCCGTTTCAAGGCCACATATACTAGTAGAATAATTGCTTATTGCTGTGGTTTTACCCGTACGCAGCAATATATATCATAAAACGAAAAGGTAAAATATAAAATAAAGATATTGTTGCGATTTCGGCCAAAAACCGCAGCAATATGGTATCAAGAGGGAAATTTTTTTAAAAGTTGACTTTTTGACCAGACATATTGCTGCGATTTTCGTCAAAAATCGCAACAATATATTAAAATAATATTAAAAAAAATGATATTTTAATGTATTGCTGCGGTTTTTGGAACAACCGCAGAAATATCATTAAAAAATATTTAAAAAATATATATAAGGGCGTGCAACAACTGCAGCTAGGGTTTGCTTATTCCTCATCATTCTCTCATCCTTTTCAGACGTTCAGTTATACGCTCCTCACTAATCCTCTCACCTCTCACCGTCACCCTCACTCCTCTCACCGTCGACCATCTTCGACCCTCACTTTCTCCTTCCACTCTCTTCCTCTTGCACCTAACACCGACACCAACACCAACACCAACACAAACACCAACACCAACACCAACACCCATCTCCGCTTCCTCACTCCCTCACTCAATTCCTCACACGAAGACTCCGTCGTCGGTGACCAAGCCAAGAGAGGAAGAGAAGAGACGAAGACGTCGTATCTCCTCTCATCGAAGTCCCCGTCGCCGCCTTTCATCTCTTCACCGACGTTTAATGCGCGAAATGACCAGATCTGATTTTCATCCATCACCGACTCATCATCTTCCTCTCATCGAAGACAAAGACGCCGTATCTCCTCTCATCGAAGTCTCCGTCGCTGCCTCACTCCCTCACCTCTCACCGTCACCCTCTAAGTTTGATTTTCGATTTTTAGTTATTTTTTTCTTAGATCTGATTTTTCGAATTTTAGTTTTTTTTTTCTCAGATCTGATTTTGATCTGATTTTTCGATTTTAGTTTTTTTTTTCTCATATCTGATTTTGATCTGATTTTTCGTTTTTAGTTTTTTTTTTCTCAGATTTGATTTTGATCTGATTTTCATCATCTTTCTAAGTTACATATTGTTATAATTTTTTAGATTTAGTTCCTCAATTCTAGGTACTTTTATAATTTTCATCATTTTTGTTTCTCTTAATTTGTAATTTTAGGTACTGATATAATTTGTTTTTTAATCTTGTAATTGTGAATGAATGGGTGTTAGTTTATTCTAAAAAGATATGATTCTTATTTGTTATGTGAATTTGATGGATAATAGATGGGTTATTTGTGCGGCTTAATTTTTCAAATTTAATGTAATTTTTTTTTTACCTGTATCATGACATATTGCTGCAGTTTTATGCAACAACCGCAACAATATGTCTTTTTATTATTCTTAAATAAAGCATATTGCTGCGGTTTTCTAAAAACCGCAGCAATATGCTTTATAAATTTGATATAAAATAAAATATGTTGTTGCGATTTTGCCTAGAAACTGCAGCAATATGTTCAGATATTAAACCGCGGCAATATATCAATTACATATTGTTGCCCCTTAATTGCTGCGCGGCGAAAACTGCTGCAATAGGCCACTTTATGACCGCAGCAATAAGCATTATTTATTCTACTAGTGAGAGAAATGGACAGGCCGAGTAGCCAACAAGATAGTCCTCAAAGGAATCAAAAAATCCTTAAAGGCTGCAAAAGGAGCATGGGTTGATAACCTGCCAGGGGTACTCTAGTCGGCTCGAATGTAACACCCCCAAATTTCTCTCTTTTCAAAAGCATATTTTATTATAAAACCCTTCAGAAACTTGGGAGTTTTACAGCCACATGATAACGTTAAGGGCTTTAACACTAACTACTAACTAAACTTAAACTAATGCAGCAAAAAAAACTTAAATAACTTCTCTTTATTAAGACTAGAATTTTTTGCACGCGATGCGTGCTTGAATTTTTTTTCAAAATAGAAACTCGATTTTCTTCGGCATAAGAGTCAAAATTTGAACATTAGACATACGAAGTATAATTGTTTTTAGTTGCGAAATTTGATTGGTTTAGTTTCTGTCACTTAAGTCTCTCACCATTCTTTTTTTCTTTTTACTTTTTTTACTTTTCAAAGTTAAATTCTATGAACAAAATAGAAATTTTGTTGAATTTATTTATGATTTCTAATATTATAATTTTTTAGTTGATTTTTGAATTAAGTACAGTACTTCATAAATTGTAAATAAAGTAGACACTTTGATTTCAAGTCAATTTTTTCATAGGTTGTAGTTTGTAAGTGAATTTTTAAGTTTTTGTAAAGTTTCCTCATTTTAGCAATTTGCATAACGTAAATTATACAATTTCATGATTTTAGTTGACTTGTGAGTGATTGTTATAATTATATTTTTGATATTTTTGTTTGAAGCCCCCTTTGATTTGTAAGTGAATTTGTAATTTAGAATGGGAAGGGGGTAACATAGTCTCTTCATTCGGGGACACCATAGCTTCCCCCTTCCCTTGTATTTTGTACTTTAATTCTTGAATGATATTTTACATAAGCTTTTTACCTTGCTAATTAATCGCTATTATATAATAAAAAAAATAGGTCCTAATATATGTAAAAGTTTCATTATATATAGGAAACACTATAAAAAAGTAAATAATTATTATTTTATTATTATTTTTTTTTCTTTCAAAAAAAAAAGTAAATAATTTTTTTCCTTATCTAACTTCTAAATTATGATTTCACTACAAATACACCTCTATTTTTTTATCATGACCTACCATTAATTGTGAATGGTTCTTGAGAATAGTGATTTGTAAGTAACTTTTTGTAAATGTTTTTGTATGTATTGACGTTCTAGGTTATTAGCTAGTTTTAGTTTGTATGTTAATTTTAAGTTTTAATAAAGTGTCCTGATTATTTGAGTGATTATGTGTGATTTTTATAACGTGATTTTCTCAATTGTATGAGTGATTCGTAAAGTTTCTTCTTTTAAGTGATTTGCGAGTGATTTGTGAGTGAGTGTTGTAAATTAATTTTCGGTAGTTTTCTTTGAGTGTCGATTGTAATTTAGAAAAGGAAGGGGGGTAAAATAGGCATTTCAAAAGAGGACACCATTGCTCCCCCCTTCCCTTATATAATAGAGATAAACTTTATTATACAACTATGACAATAATGAAAATAAAGAAAATAAAATAACAACCCCTTGACTAATTATAATTCTTCACTAGCTCCTCCATATGAAGTAAGCATCATATCAACCTGTAAATTATGTTCGCCAAAATAGGGACATCACAGGGACAAATCCATAAAACAAAACAAAACAAAAGTGTGTCAGTAAAAATATTGATTACATGTATATGTGGAATATTAAACACTTTATTTGATTAAACTTTTGAAATATTTAATTTTGACAAACTTTTCTGGATACGTGATAATATTTGTATTATATAAAGTATATAAACCTTGATAAAATCATTTTTCCTTAGCTATGTATCTTTCCTAAAATGTGCACACCCCCTAAGGGCCTGTTCTCCCCAGCTTATTTTCAGTTCAGTTCAGCTCCAATAAGTTCAGTTCAGTTCAGTTCAGCTCTAATCAGTTCAGTTCAGTTCAGCTCTAATCAGTTCAGTTCAGTTCAGATCAGTTCAGTTCAGTTCAGTTCAGCTCCATTCTTTTATAATCATTTTGTTAAATATTATTATTATGTTGGTATAATTTATTTTACTAATTACTCTTATTATTATTATTATTATTATTATTATTATTATTTAAATATCTATCATTACTATTAAGTAGAATTATTATTATTGTTGTTTCTATATATTATTTTGTTTATTATAGCTTTACTCATTATTATTACTATTATTATTAGGAGGAACATGGTTTAGGTCAAAGCACAAATAAACCCACTTTTTTTAGCCCATAAACCAATCAAATCTCATCAAGACAGTTTATGATGTAATTTTCGCGGTCCGACCCAATCATTATTTTTATTACTAAATATTTTTATATTATTAAATCTAATTATTAAAATAGTAATATTAATTTACTTCTTAGATATTATTGTTATTATATATCATCATCAAGTATTAATATATTAATACAAATAATAAAAAATAATTATTATTAATTATCATTATTATCATTAATTATTATTATTAATAATTTATGATTATTAATATTATTTATTTATAACTATCATTTAAAAATATCCAAAATACTATTATTATTATTATTCATTATTATTACCTATCATTGTAATTATTATTTAATATTCATATTATTATTGTTTAAAATATTATTTGTATATTTATAACATTCAGTTTAATTCAATTTAATTTAATTCAATTCAATTCAATTCAATTCAATTCAGTTCAGTTCAGTTCAGTTCAGCTCCAATAAGTTCAGTTCAGTTCAGTTCAGCTTCAATAAGTTCAGTTCAGTTCAGTTCAGCTGTTTTATGCCGAAGAGAACAGACCCTAAGTTTAGTATTCCTTACGAGGGGTTACTATCTTGTCTACATGACTTATACAAAAAGAATATGATGGATAAATAATAATTGCGATCATAAAAGATCATGTATCTAATAAAAGTCCTTCGGAAATGATCCTCCTTTTGAAAGAATAATGATTCTTATATACTTAGCCATATAAAGGTATAAATAAAATAACTCGTTCAAGGGGTAATCTTTGAAAAATAATAATGTTTCAAAAACACTCCTTTTTAAATATTTAAATATAAAAGAATACTTCTTTTTAAATATTTAAACAAGCATTTAAATATCAAATTCCTTGTAAGTTATATAAATATAGATTCAAAGATCAAACTTTATAATAATATTGAACTAAAGTCATGATTCAAGTGCATAATAAAATTAATAAAAATTCAAATATGTTCATACAGAACACATGTAGTTCATAATAAAACTTATAAAAACATGGACTTCAATCCAAAATATTTTCCTAAAACACATTATACTGAGGTTGCAAAAATGTTTTTCACTTGTCATTTTAGTAAAGAATGTGTAAGCAGGATCAAGCAATGGTGTGGTATTTGAATCAGAGTTTGAGTTTTACTCAAATCATTGAAGAAAGGGATCCAAGGTAAAGAGGCTTATACAGGCTGCTGCTCTGGAAGCTGTGGCATACTGTATATGGAAAGTTAGAAATGAAGCTTACTTGTTGTATAAAGTGAGTAGCATTGATTATACTGTAAAGCATATACAAAGTATAGTGAAGGCTAGGCGTCTAAGCTGTCTGCCTAAGAAAGTTAGTATTAGAGACTTGGAGTCCATCCTAGATGGTTTGCTTGAGGAGGGATTATGAGTTATACTCGTTTTTGCTGTTGGAAATATAATACCTCATACTTACTTATCAAAAAAAAATTATTAAAGATCTAGATATACATGTACCTTGAAAATTAATAACTCCTAATGGAGAAGAGAAATGGTAGGCTAAAAAAGAGAGAGTTTGAACTTGAGAATAGAGATTTATTTCTCGAATTTGGTGTGAAGAATATGATGGGTGGAGACCCCTATTTATACTAGTTGGATAGGTAGAATCGGAATAGGACTACGAAACTAAAAGATGAATACAGGGAAAAAGATAAACTAATCTAGCTAAGATCTAACTAATATTTATGATTATCCAACTAAGATTTGAAGAAGATATAAATTATCCCATAATACATAATTATAGAAGGTAAAATAATAAAAAAAGATAAGTTAAAAGGAAAAAGTAACAAAAGTTTGATAAACATTTAACTGACTTGCTTGAGTTTACCGCGCGCCAGAATAATATGATTTTTTTTCTTCTTTTCTTTTCTAAACCTTTATAGATTTCTTTTAAAATTTTAGAATTTTGTTACCAAAGTACTTGGGTTTTAAAACTTGTAAACTTAGGCCCAACATCTATTTGGGCTACAATTTATTTTTAAATACTCAAAATCTTTTATAAAAGTCTATTTTAAAAGCCTTTTTAGTATAAAACAAGTCTTTTTAATAATCATAAAATTTCTTAAAGTATAAACATAAACTTACCAAAAATACGGAGTATTACAAATTACCCACCCTTAAAAGAAGTTTCGTCCTCGAAACTTGAAGCAAACAAGTAAGCAATATAGCAATTAATTTACATACATATACCAAATTCTTTCTATTAAAGTAAGTTGGCTCACTTAATAACTCATAATATAAGTCAAAATTAGGTCAAAAATAGCGTTTTAAGTTAAAAGCGCAAAACTCTATCGCATTACTTTGTAACACCCCCAAATTTCTCTCTTTTGGAAAATATATTTTAATATAAAACACTTGAGAAACTTGAGAAATATTATCGCCACGTGATAATGTTAAAGGCTTTAATACTAACTACTAACTGAACTTAAACAAATGCAACGAAAATAACTTATATAACTTCTCTTTATTAATATAAACTTATATAAAAGTATAAACATTAACTTACCATAAATACAGAGTATTACGTTGAACCACCACGAAAGAAGCCACAGGGCATTCCCCGTTCCGCCTAGTGTACGGAAGCGAAGCGGTGCTACCAGTGGAGGTCGACATACCCTCATAACAAGAATCAGCGCTTTTAGCGTCAGAATTTACCGTCGGGCACCGTAAGCAGACGGTAAATTCAAAATTACCGCCGGATAACAATCGGACGCAAATTAGCGTCCGTTTTTCTAAAATTAGCGTCCGTCTTTGGAACGGACGGTAATTACCGTCCGAATTCCATTAATTAGCGTCTGAAACAGCGGACGGTAATGATAATCCATATGAAAATAGAATCGACCATATTCCTACCCCTTTGCCTTCTCTCTCCTCATATAAGCCTCTCAATCCTCACTCCCCTTCCTCTTCAAACACATCTCCTCTAACCCCCCCTCCCTCCCCCAACCAACCCAAACCCTAACTCCCTCCTCTTTCACCTGCCAAACCTACGCGACCCTCATTCTCCGTCTCTCACCTACGCGGCCCTCTCTCCCCTCTCTCTCCTCTTCGGACCACCTACTCATACCCTCAAACCCTAAATCCCCTCTTTGGATCTCCTGAACCACCATGCGAACAAAGCCTCAACCGCCAACAAGCCATCGTTGAACTCCGCACCATCCATCGTTGGTATTTTTTTGGTTTTGGTTAGATCTTCAAATAGGTCTTTATTGTTCAAAATTTTCGTTTTATTTTATCTTATTTCTGTCTTTTTTTGTTGGGGATTTATTGTTTGATAATTTTGTTTGATTTTTTCTGGTGTTTGCGGCGGCAGGTTTCCGGGTGAGTGCGGTATCTAGGGTTTTTAGGGTGGGTGGGTGGGTGGGTTTTTTGGTGGATCCGGTGGGTTATTCTGGTTTTTCGTTTCGTGGGTTGGGTTGGGTTCGGGCATGTGGGTTTTCTGGGTGGGTGGGGGTTTTTTCTGGGTAATTTGGGTTTTCGGGATGGGTGGTTTTTCTGGGTGGGGTTGGTTTTGCGGCGGCGGGTGGTTTGGATGGGGTGGTTTGGGTCGGTGGTTTGGATGGGGTGGGTCAGATGGGTGGTTTTCTGGGTTGGGTGTTTTTTTTTAATTTTCTTCAAAATCTTGTGTTTAATTAAACCGGACGCTAATTAGCGTCCGCCATTAGAACCAGATGCTAAATCTCAAATTCCATGCGCTAAATTTTCGGCGTCCGCTTAGCGACCAGGGGTTTTGCATCAGCCTTTTAGCGTACGTTGACGGACGCTAATCTCTTTAGCGTTCGATCCCGCGTTTTTAGCGTCCGATTTTTTGGCGGACGGAAAAGGGTGATATTTTTGTTGTGCCTCTCGCCTGATGACTTTTTAAGAATTTGAGAAGAACGAAGAAGAAAAACCCATTAACTTGGATTTACTACCAGAAGCTAGGGGCAATGCATTGTTAAAGTCACCCGACAATTGAGTCGAGGAGTAAAGGCTAGACCAATCCAGCTCGAGGACTGGGCAGTTCGGAAAGTTGAAGCTACTAAACTCTTACACTTGAAATGAAAGTTAGGCACTAATTGGGGTGGCCCATACAAAGTGACGAAAGTAATTAAACCCGACACATTTGGACTGGAATCCCCTGAAGGGGTATCCTTGGCCGTCCCTGGAACGCAGATAACCTCAAAAAAATTCTATGTGTAATGTTTGTATGTTTGTCACTAGCAATGGGGGCATATGTAATATATCAAAAGAAAAATGTAGCCATTCGACTTTTCCTGTAATGAATCGGACTAAAGACTTTACCAGTCCGAATAAGTTCAACATTTATTCAATCAATTAGACTTAATCAGTCGACAATCGGCCTATCTTGCAACGAGTTGGATAATAGGGCTTTACCTGCCATAATTGATTTTTTGACTAAATTAATCAAAGACTTAACAAGTTGTAATGAATTTAAAACTCAGTTTGTTAGGACTTAACCAGTCCGATCAGCAAATAGAACACGAGCTAGTCGGATTAAAAGCAAAGAGTCGGCCAAACAATTTAAAAGAAGTAACATTGCAAATGATAAACAAGTTATATGAAGCAAGACGTGACATTCATTAAAAAATAAGTTCGATTACATGAAACAAGCCGACTAGATCGACGGTCATTACAAAAGAAAAAGGCTAAGTACAAACAAGATAAGCCTAAGAACTAGGAGGAAGGTCTAACGCAACCTCAACATCAACAGCCTTGGAGGCCTCGGCTCCGTCATTATCATTGCCTTCCTCCTCCTCCTCAAGGGAAATATGAGCACGTATCTCAGCCGCCTCAGCCTCATATGCGTCCTGGTACTTGGACCAGATGTCATTCCATTCAACTGAGGCACAGGACTCAGCCAACACACAGATCAACCGCTCAAGGGCCTCGTCCTCACCCATCTTGTGGGACACATGGTCGACCTCCTCGTTATAGGCATCGCAAGATTGGGTGGTCTACCAATGGGTGAACCACTACTCCTCACATCAAGTAGCCTTGTTCATGGCCAAGGCAGCGTTCACCTCGACCGTCTTAAGTTTGAAGTTGACCCTAGCCAAGTCTTGGTTCACCTTCACCATCCGAGCCTCGACATCGGTCTTACCAATGAGGGACTCATCCCTTGCCATAACAAGGTCCGCTTTGGTTGTCGCCCATTGAACCCGTTCGACTTCGATGTTCTCTTGATCTTTCTTAATGGCCCTCAAAGCGTCGTCCAACTTCGACTCGACAATCCGCTTCTTGTTCTCGGCCTTGCGTAATTCTTCAAAATGCTTATGGGATTTCTGCCTCAACTTTTCGACCTCATCATGCAAGGCCTGTCGGTCTTCCGCAACGTTGGACATGCAGATGGAGAAGTGGCAAAACAAAAAAGTTAGAACAGAAGAAAAGAGTCAAAATGGAAATGGAGTTGGGCAACAAACTTACGTCAAGCCATGAACGATAAAGCTCATTCGTCTCTATCTTGCCGAGAGTCTGGTTGATGTGCTCCCGGTCGGTGTTCGTACAGATTATCCTCATAGCGTCATTCGACCTCTTGTTCTTATCCGAGTGTTTTAGCTCGGTAAAAGGAACAAGAACCGCTCGGCAGTCTGGTCTCGCACCGCCCGATCGGGGACAAGAGATCGAGGAGTGTATTTGAGACTTCCCTGAGGCCGGAAGTTAGAGGAGTGAAGAGAGAGGTCGGTTTCCCCAGCCTTAGAGCCGACTCGTCGATTGAGGCGCCGGTCTTAGCCTTATTCGCCAACTCCCTCCCGGCCCGGGCCTTGGCCAAGGCCTTCTCCGTCTGGGCCACCTTGTCCTCAGTGCGTTCCTTGCGCTTCTTCGCCTTCGACTTGGTCGGGTCCTGAAATCCCAAAAAGTTAGCCAAATTCACATGCGAATAAGCCAAAGAATTTAAAAGGAGCTAGTCGGAAAAAAATACCTTTGGAGCAATGAATTACTATGCTATCATATTTATAAAACGTGTTAGGACCAAATCAGGTAATAAGTAAAAGAGTATCTTTCATTATAACATAAGCAATATATTTGCTAAAAAACTTCAAGTCCCTAAATTTACTTTTTCCAGTTCTTAAATGTAAAACTAATAATCAAATGTATAGAAGCCTTGTAAGTGTTGAGATTTCCCAATAATACTCATATCAACATATAAATTTAAAATGGTGGAAGAAGTTAAAACAAATTAACACATAACATTAAAATCTAAGAACATTTGGCAATGGATTTTTCATAAGTTTCAGTCGCTTGCTCTGTTTAACTTTGCTTTTGTTTCTTCTCTCTTTCCTCAATTTTGCAATTATATACGATGCTCACCTTGTCAATAAGATTACAAAACCAATTTAAATATCGGGCACAGTTCTATTGACACAATGTACATTTCTTAATATCAAGCAGCTTCATTATAATAACATAATAATAGAGGACTAATCTTTGACATGTGCTGCTTCCACAGACCAAGAAGGACTACTTAAAACAAAAGGCTCTATCTGGGAAAAGTTTCCTCAACATATTCAGAAAAAAACTGACTATTTCCTGGAGTGAGAGAAAGGGTACAGGAACAAAACATATTAATAGAGTGGGAAAAACAAACATATATAGTATGTCGTCATATAATTAAATCTCTATCATACGACAGTCTTGAGTTTCAAGATTCAATCAAAGTGATTTTCATTTACATAAAGCGATAAAGATGAAGAAAACTTCCATTTAATATCTTTTTGTTCTACCTAATCTAGAAAACAATGGTCTATTTTATAAAGTGAAAGAAAAACTATCTCAAAACACACTCAACGAACACACACGAAATTGGAACATGGTCAATCTAGATAATTTAGGTTCCTGTCATATTTAAATGGTTAGTCATATTTTGGTCTACCATCTATTGAATACTATTCTTCGGGTTGGCTCGAGTCGATTTTAGTTAGGATCGGATAATGCACTTCGCATAATTAAGCCAACAATCTACAATGTGGGCAGATAAACCGACCCAAAAAATAGTATTCAAGACCCATGTATTCAAATATCATTACACCGTAAATTGGTTCTCTAAATGTCCTTTCCACTCTTTATCTATAACTTTTTCCTTTTCAAAAATATTTAGCAACACTTTTTGACCTTTCTATTCATATGCTAACTTTTTTCACTATTGATATACTAACTTTTTCACAGTTCATATGCAAGTTAAATAGAAATTAAAAAAGATTTCAGTGTAACTCTCATTTTGACTCTAAGTATAGAGGTAATATGATGGTAAACTGATACAAGTAAAAAGGAGTAGCCTTGATTGAACACTATCATTTTGACTCTCATTTTGACCCTATCTAGCGTTACCTGGACTCCGGAAACAAGGGATCCAGGTAGAACACTAGATAGGGTCTCAACACCAATGAAGACTCCAACAATAAGTGGGGTGAGCATGACCAGCGCACCAGGTGGGATCATCTCCTTGATAGATGCATCAGTAGAGATTTTAACACAAGTGGCATAATCAGGCTTGACAGTTCATTCTATCAGACCCGGGATGGTGTTGAACTGCGGACCTCCGCCACCATATTAAGAGCAGCACTACCCACACTCTTCATAGTCATTGCAGATAACCAGTAAGGAAGCATGGCACTAACAATCAACCTGATGAAAACTTTAGGAGCCAAAACATCAACGATTGAAATAGTTGCGCGACTGACAAATGCACCAAACAAAGATAAGGATACCAGGGCTGCAGATCCTATAGCAAATCCCTGCAAGAAGAAATATATAAGATGAGAACCTATCACATTAACCATGTATCATTACATGATTCTTTTATGCAGTTTAATCTCAGTAGAAATCACATTATGATGTACTAGTTTTTATATGCACGCGATGCGTGCGAAAATACGTATAAATTTTTTTTTGGGAATGTAAAAAATTAAATTAATTGTTAATTATATTTAACAAATTAGAGATATTTGAATTGTTGATGGTTTTTTTTATAATGTCTTTTTTTTATTTTTTAAATTAATTAGGTAGTTTCCTTTTTTATTTTGAAATTAGAGTAAGCAGTTAGAAATTAGAATAGAGATGTAATGAGGGTAAAATGGGGTTTCTAATATTTTGGTGTCCTACCCCTCTTCCCATATAGAATTATGATGTATTGTTGTTGGAAAACATTTATAATATAGATGCAAAAGCTCACAGACACTAAGTCATCCTTAGAACTAAGGAGATCCATAGTTACTATGCAAAACATTGGCTAGAAAATATGATGCATTGCTAATAGAAAATCAAAAATCAACATTGAGCTCTCTGGTGCAGAAAAAGACCAATGCATTTCTTAGGAATGAGAAGATACCTTCCCAATGGTCGCAGTTGTATTCTCTGCTGCATCAAGGGCATCGTTTCTCTCAAGAATCCAATGGCTCATCCACGCCATCTCAGCAATACGTCCACCATTGTCACTGGTTGGACCATAAGCATCAATAGCAAGACTGGGGGCAATGGTGCTCAACATTCCAAGGGCAGCAACAGCAACACCACACATCAGAATTTGTAAATCGTTCCTAGAGCCAAGGAAAAAATGGAAAACACATCATAAATCACCCAATTTTAAATCCCAAAACTTGCAACAAAAGAATCAAATTTTAGAACCTAATGAAAATAAATTGTTGATTCCGATCTTAATTGTAGCTGCAAATTCGGAAAAAGAAAAATAAAATAAAAGTATAGTTAGTTTGCAAACCTCAATTAAAAATTAAGCGGAAAAAAGAAAAAAAATGATAGATCAAAGGAAAGAGGAAGATGAATGTTGATGAACAAACAATAAGACATGCTTGAAACTAAACCAAATTCGATCTAATTCAGAGCAAATGAAGCAATAATTAAGTAAAATGCGACACAATCTGAAATTGATAGAAAAAAGGGTAAAGCTTGATATGTATTTCAGGTGACTACAATACATGTCTGCGTATTTTTGTAAGCTAAAAAGATGTAACTGCCAAAATGTTAAGGATAAGAGGGACTCCTAGAGCCATTTGCCTACCCCAAATTCAGTTCATTTCCTTTAGAGACAATACCTTATAATCCAGCTTTGCCTTATTGAACCACAAAGTTTCCCAATATAAAAATCAAAAGGTACAATTGCACAAACCATAGCCATCTATTAGCACCATATATATAATTTCCCTTAGCTATACCTATCCATCGTGCTCTTTTAAGAATCAAAGATAAAAGTCCCAGATTACCGATATTCGTGGACTCAAATCAATCTAATCATCCTAAGACTCGGTTAACTCTATTAGAAACTTAAAACGAAAAGTTTCATCCAATAAGAAACTCACTCATACACCAAAAGTCTCAAATCGTTATTGTTATAACGGACGTGAGAGAGAAACAAATTATGAATGCAAAAACAATAAAAATAGACAACAGATTTACGTGGTTCACCAATTTGGCTACATCCACGGCAGAGAGGGAGAGAATATTTTATTATGTGAGGAAAACCAGATTACAGAGATAATTTAGGCTATTCGTCGTCTAAAACCCTAAGATATAAATACATATTTATACCCCCGTTCAGAAAACGCGTTTCCACGTTACCCGGTCAGCCGCCCGATCGAGCGAGACCCGCCCGATCGGGCGCTTAATGCTCGAAGAATTTTGCTCCCGGGCCGGATCGGGCAACGAAGCCCGTGTCGTAATTCGGCCTGTCGCCCGATCGGGCGAGCCACAAACACACGCTGCCCAGCAAATAGTTGCGGGCCCGATCGGGCTTCCTCGCCCAACCCGATCGGGCGAAACTTAAAATAGCTATAACTTCTTCGTTTCTTATCGTAATCGGGCATATGACCTATCGTTGGAAAGCTCTCGGAACAAGCTATCACCTCCACTTTGAATCACCTCAAAATCATTTCTAGATTGAGAGATATGTCCATTCAAAGTTAGCCTTATGCCATTCTTTCTTCATGCATTCTACCAAACACCTTCAAGGCACCATTCAAGTCATTATTCTTACAAATCTCCACCTTGACTTGAATCCTCTCACAATAAGCCAGAAAACCAGATGCATTGATCACAACGCCAGAATCTCCCTACACCAGATTTGTCCCAGCAAACAACCAGACCAGATTAGTCCCTAAGGACCCCAGAATTGCCCAAAGAGGGCAACTAACAATCACGAACAACTTGTAAGTCCAAGCAACCTTGGAACTTACCCTGTGGAATCAGATTCGAACAGATGTGTTTCTTATACTCTTTCCTAGCACAAGTAACACCTTCCTTGGACGGCCCAAAAATATTCACCTCTCCGACATACAGTGCAAAACCCACCATGTCTTCACAACCGTCCCTTTGGGGAGAGTTCCTAAAGATTTCATGCTGACCAGGAGTCAATTTTGACTGACCCAACTTTGATGACGAAGAACACGGAATTTCAGATTCAAATTGTGAGTGTTGACAGATTTCTCCCTGACGTGAACCACCACTCCAACCTAGAGTGCCTCTGTGCTCCACCTGTTTCTCAACACTATCACAAACAACCAATGTAGCAACCCCAGACTCAGATAACGTAGACCCTTGCAACACATACAATGTCTCCCGTTTAACCCCTTTCAGAATCATCTTCGAACCCCTGTAGACATACAACCCTCCACCTTCACCTTTGAAACTGAACCCTTTCTTGTCTAACAGACTAAGTGAAATCAGATTCTTTGTGACCTGTGGAACATGCCTAACATCATTCAAAGTACAAACTTTGCCATCACATGTCCTAATTCTGATGGACCCTATACCAACTGTCTTACAGACCTCACTGTTGGCCATAGTAACACTTCCATCAACCTGTTTATAGTTCATAAACCACTCCCTGCGCGGACACATATGACAAGATGCCCCAGAATCAAGAACCCACACATCCTGACAATGTGACTGACTATTAGCTACTAGGGCCAGATCTTCCTCAGAATCACCTCCAGTTTCTGCCAAAGCAGCAGAACCTTCATTCTTATCCTCCTGCTTCTTTTTCTTAGGACACTCCCTTTTCCAATGCCCCGTTTCCTTACAGTAATTACAGACATCACTAGATTTAGGACCTCTAGAAAACGGTTTCCTGGATTTTTTCCCCGAATTCTCCTGTCCATTACTACTGGCTACTAATCCAGCAGCCTGATCGCCTGTACCTGTACCAGACGCCTTATGACGAATCTCTCTAGTATGCAGAGCAGATCTTACTTCTTCTAACGACAGACTATCTTTACCAACAATAAAGGAATCCACAAAATTCTCATATGATATAGGCAAAGATACCAACAATATTAAAGCAGCATCCTCATCATCTATTTTACATCAATATTTCTCAGATCTAGCAAGATAGTATTAGTTTATCTAGATGATCCCTTAGAGACGTACTTCCTGCATACGCAGGCTGAACAGACGTTGTTTCATCATCAACTTGTTGGTTAGAGATTTTGTCATGTACAAACTCTCTAATTTCAACCACAGACCAGATGCGGTTTCCTCCTCCGCGATTTCAGTGATTATGTCATCTTCCAGACACAGCATAATCGTTGAATGAGCCTTCTCCTCCAGAACGGCCATCTCAGCGGTGACTGAATCCGTTGCTTTCTTTGCCAACGGTGCCCACAACCCTTGTTGCTTCAGTAAATCCCGCATCTTGATCTGTCACAGACTAAAACTATTCCTCCCAGAAAATTTATCGATTTTGACACTCATCCCAGACATCTTTCTCACACAGATCGAACACCAAAGCTCTTGATACCAATTTGTTATAACGGACGTGATAGAGAAACAAATTATGAATGCAAAAACAATAAAAATAGACAACAGATTTACGTGGTTCACCAATTTGGCTACATCCACGGCAGAGAATATTTTATTATGTGAGGAAAACCAGATTACAGAGAGAATTTAGGCTAATTCGTCGTCTAAAACCCTAAGATATAAATACATATTTATACCCCCGTTCAGAAAACGCGTTTCCACGTTACCCGGTCAGCTGCCCGATCGGGCGCTTAATGCTCGAAGAATTTTGCTCCCGGGCCTGATCGGGCAACGAAGCCCGTGTCGTAATTCGGCCTGTCGCCCGATCGGGCGAGATGGCCCGATGCCATCGGGCGAGCCACAAACACACGCTGCCCAGCAAATAGTTGCGGGCCCGATCGGGCTTCCTCGCCCAACCCGATCGGGCGAAACTTAAAACAGCTATAACTTCTTCGTTTCTTATCGGAATCGGGCATATGACCTATCGTTGGAAAGCTCTCGGAACAAGCTATCACCTCCACTTTGAATCACCTCAAAATCATTTCTAGATTGAGAAATATGTCCATTCAAAGTTAGCCTTATGTCATTCTTTCTTCATGCATTCTACCAAACACCTTCAAGGCACCATTCAAGTCATTATTCTTACAGTTATCGTAATTCCAAAAACACATGCCGAAATCTCACATTTATGTCAATACATTAAACCAGCTAAAATTGATAACGACTAATTCAACAATAATGTCATGAAGCACTGCCTAAAATCAATAAAAACGCACCACGCATCTCAACAAAACATAGTGTACCACTATCCAAACTCTAGTTCCATGTTTAGCTCTACAACGCACAAAAACAAAACAAAAAATCTTTAAACATCAAGCATATGAATCCAAAAATATGTGAAAAAACCTGTAAGTCAAACTAACATTTATGAGAAAACTTTTACTACCAAGAGACCAGACGCTTGGTATGACATGTGCTTCAAGGTCTACTTTTACTTACCTCATTTCGACATAATTTCTACAGAACACGCCCAAATAAATCCAAAAATATGTAGATTATTTGAGATCAAACCATCAACACAAAACATGTACATACATTATATTTTATTTTTTGAAAAAAACACGGTAGATCTAATTTCTAAAAGATGGAATGAAAGTGGAGATGAATATTTACCGCTAGTTGCAATCTTAACCATAGCTTGTGAAATCTGAAACAAGGAAAGATTTGAAAGTCCAGCTAGGTTGCGATTCTCAATAAAAAATTAAGGAGGAATCAAAGATAGATAGGAGGAAAGAGAAAGATGAAGGTTGATGAAGAAACATTAAGACAAGATTGAGAATAAATAAAATAATTACAGAGTTCATACGTTATTATAACTAGAAAATATCAACAAAAAATCAAAGAAAGCAAACCGAAAAGTACCTTGCATCGGTGGGATGGAAGTAGATGAACAGATGGTAACCAAGAAAATTCTCCTAAAATCAGATATATACTAACACTCTCGAATCAAATCCATTAGCAGGTAAGGTGAAACGCTTGCTTTTTATGAGAGAGAATAACAATTTTTGTTCACTCATAGCAATGGCAAAAGGTTAAGGAAAAAATGGGCCTATATCATATGAAATCTTTATATGTTGAACTATCCAATTTACTAAACTTTTCTCTGTTTTACTCTATCAAAAAGCAAAATATTATACAGAAAATATTATATATATTTTTTTATTAGTTTATTCACTTTTTTGGGTACATAGTTTTAGAAAAATTAGGTATATGAATCATATAGAAGGAAAGAGAAAGAATTAACTTATTAACATATTGTATTGAAGTTAATGTTGTCGGTCAAGAAAAGTGGAGTAAGAAGTAAAATATAATAATAAACAATTAGTGGGACTATTTCAAAACAAAAAAAAAAGTGGATAAAGTAATAAAAAATAACCCATGAAAGAAAATGAGTAAACTAATAGAAAAATCAGAGTGAGTATATAACAATAGAATGTCATAAATAGTATGAGGGAAAAAAAAGGATATATAAGTTTGAAAAAGTGTAAAAAAAAAAAGGAAAATGATATACGTAGCCCTTAGGGCTATGTATAAGGTTCTTAAAATGGAAATAAAATATTGAATCAAGCATTTATTACCTCAATTGATGTGAAAATGTATCTTGAATTCTTAAATTATTTCCATTTAAAGAAATGTATTTAATGCTTATATATAGCCCTAAGAGCTACATATAACATTACCCAAAAAAAAAAATGCTCTTTTTTTATATTAGGAAAGATAATTGGTACAAGATCAATCTCTGTTAGGCTCTAGTTTACAGGGCATACCAACTAAGAAGCTGGATACAAGGCTAAACAGTCCAGATATAAATACCCCAACATATTGTTGAGATGAGGACTCGAACCCTAGGCAATGGCGGATCCAGGAATTGAGCCACGCGGGTTCGGAGTAAACATAAATTTTAAATTACATTTTACTATCCAGAGTTACATTTTTTAATGAAATGTAAAACTTTCAACAGTTGTATCTAACAAAACTTTCATTCTTGGTTACATTGTAATAAAAAATTAAAAATATTGCACTAACAAAAGATTATCAATATCTTATAAAACAAATATAGAATTATAAAACGAATTACGGGTTGAATATCAATTATTAAGCCAGTTTTCATTAAATCAAGTTATCAATTAAGTGTTGAAAGTAATTATATATCTAAGATATGAAACAATGAAAAAAAATATTAACAACTAGCACACTTTCATTACATATCATATAAATATATGAGAAGTGAATCAAATAGTTAACATAGTATTGCACTTAGTGCATGATTAATTGGAGAACGGGAAGCGAACGGAAAACAACCTAGGTTCATTACCCTTTGATGTATTAATACTTGGTGGGAGGGTGAGATTTATAGATATAAAGGAGACTTAATTAATAAATGGATGATTTAAAAATGAAAACAGAATACCAAAAAATTAAACATAAGCGGTAGACCTTTAGTAACAAAAGATAAGTAAAAAAGGAAAAAAGCAAAAAAACAAGAAAAACAAAAAAATAACTCCTTTAAGGAGTAGAACCCGCAACCTTGTCTCTTGAGAGATTCTATCACGCATACTTTACCGCTTAGGCACATTACTATCAGGTGAGATATAACGCGTATTTATTACATATTCTTTCCTTATTTCCTTTATTTTTCAGTTTTTGCTCCGGATCCGACTGTCACCATACTAATCTGCCACTGACTCTAGACAATATTCTGAAATTTGAGGTGGTACTTCAGAGAGTTACTTCTCTCCATAGAAAAATATGCTCTTTAACGAGTAATAGTGCAATGATAGGAACCGATATGACCAAAAAGGTGTTGAAAAAAGTGAAAGAAAATAGGAAACGAAAGATGCTTGGATAAGGAGTCTAGCCACGACCTTGCCTTGAACAGGTGCGTAGTAGCCTAGTGGTGTCAAAATAGGTTCTCAAACAGCCTCTGGTATACCCACGGGGAACCAGGTCAGATTCGGATAGGACAAAATTCTGATTATCACTGCCCCAGGTCATGATTGGTCAGGTTTTGTTCAACTGGGTCGAACACATTTGATTCATTGGATTCCCGGGTGCCGAATAGGTCTGAGCATTCCATTTACAAGTCGATCTATTCCCGGATATGATCACCCATTGACATTTTTTTTGTCGGATTTGCGCAGGTCGTATTTAGGTTTCATGTACGGTTGCATTAAGTCAAATGTATTCGGGTTGAATTAGTAATGACCTTAGTTCGATCATTGTGAAACATCGGGTCCATTCGCTATTCAACGTCAATTCAACTTTGAGTAACTCCTGATCGGGCCATCTTGATTTTGTTATGGATTTTGTAAACGAATCATATTAATAAATGTATATAAGATCGACATATATATACATATGTGTATGTGCAATAAATATATGGATGACAACGAAAAACCAATAAAAACACTATATTGATTACCGTGATGTTTACTGTATTATCTTAGTCAACTCTTATTTCGAATAATCAACTGCGTAAAACCACTCTAATGAGTAAAGGAGTAGAATGACTCTTCATATGTTTTAATATTATATATTATAACCAACAACAATAATAACGACTAGACGATCAATTCCAAACTTTATATAAATGATTTATTATTATAAGCATTATGATTGATATATAAGTGTGTAAATAGCTATGATGGTAATGAGAATAATAATACTAATAAACATAAAGCGACAGTAATAATAGGTAAAAATACAAATAATAACAGTAATAGTAACGAGGCTAACAATAGCAATAGTAATACTAATAAGAATAGGTATACTAACAACAACAATAACAATATAAATACTAATATGTTGAATCATTTTAATATAAGATTGATATTAAAATAATTGTAAAACCAATCTAATACTCTATTGATTAGTATAACGACTCTTAATATGTAATGATACTATAACAAATGACGGTCATACATTCATAAGTTTACAGCGACGGTTCATATGAGACTTAGTGACTATAACGAGGTTGGGTTCATAAGTTGCACAACCATATAGTAACTTAACACTTAGTCAATTACTCGGTTATTCCCTTGTCCATAAGCATTATCATTTCATAAATATCATATCATTGACCAAAAAACAATACGAGTATAATGTGATCATAATTGCCGATAATGATGATTAAAGTCGATCAACACAAGCTAATACGAGTATAACCTGACGGAAGTCAGTGTAGGGGGGTAATCACTAGGCTAAACTAGATTAGTATATAGATTAATGTATTGCATTTCGACTATACGTCAATGTATAGATAGTGTATAGATCAATGTATTACATTTCTAGCTAGTATACTACATTAGTATAAACACAAAGTAATACAAATGAATTACTGTAAAGATTAGTCAATGTACGTAAGTGGGTAATCATTATGATAATCGTCCTCGAGTGTAATGCGTGAATGATTCAAATTACATATTATACTAAATGAATGTGTCAATGGTAGTTGATAGGCTAATAAGATAACAATACAATATTTGAGTTAATCGTCTTTCTAAGAAATGCATTTTGAAACAAAAAACATCTACTTGAGCTATATGTCTTAACTTTGTATATAGTGTTTATCAGTAGACTTAAATACTTTAGTACGACATAATAATATTGGAACCATTCTAACTGATACGCGATTGATTATTAATGAGTATAGACTCTTAATATGCTCTAATAGTATAACTAACGATAATAATAATGACTATTATATATTAACTATTAATATATGATCAATTAGTCGATATGAGATTACTACTATAAATAGTTATATTATTATTTGAAAATGGGGTTATAAGGTATGAGATTTGGGGTTTAGGGATGTGGAGCATGAAGATTAGTTGTTATGAATAATAATTTGGTAGGATTATTTGTCTTCTTAAGGCAAAATCCAAAATCATCTAATGGGCAAAATCTAAACCGTTAGATCATCATAATCAATGGCACACAAAAGTAACACAAAACACACGGATTACGAATATTAACCGTTGGTACATGTCATAAAACAATCTAAACCGTTAGATCATCTCCTATCCTATTACCTTCTCCCGTCTCTCCTCCAAATCTAATAATCCTATTTCTCTGCTCCTTCCATTGCGCTGCTCATTCCTTCCATTTCTCTGTCCTTGTCGGAATAATTCAGCCACCACCACTCTTCCTCCCTTTTTCGATGCTCTTTCTCTCTCATCTATTACTCTCGTCTACTAGCCTCTCTCATCCTCCACAACCAATGTGTTCGTTCGCCTCTCATCATCCTCGCTGAATCGACGCCATTCTCGCTACACATTTACGAAATCTTGGTAGAAAAAATGGTAGAAAAAATAAGGAAAATTTGGTAGAATATTAACTCTCTGTTTAATTCCAAATTCTCTCTCTTCAACCTCTCATTTTCGTCGAAGGGGTGGATGGAGGTGAGAAATTCGATCGACGCTAGCCTCTGGTTGAGACGAGACAGAGTGAAACCTTCAAGGATTTGGTGTCTTTATTCGATACGGAGTTGATGGAATCACTAGATCTACCTGAATTATGAAATTTTAATTTGTTTCGTGGGAATTACCGGAATTCTGTCGTTTTTTTTTTTTGAAATTTTCTTAGTTTTTTTTGGTAATTAGGGTTGTAGATTTTTTTTGAAATTTTCTTAGTTTTTTTGGTAATTAGGGTTTGTCGATTTTTTTGATAGCGATGGTTGTTGGGTATGGTAGGCGGTGGTGGTGGTGCGACTACCTGGGCTGGCAGAGGTGGTGGTGGTGTCGTTGGGTTCGTGGAGCCCAATTGCGATCCATCTCAATCAAGGAGGATATTGTTTTGTAATTTCACTAATTATTTTTTATTATTTTTCTGTTTAATGTGTGTAATTTTTTTTTGGTAATTTTTGAATTTGCGTAATTGTTTTTATAATTGGTTATTAATCAAATTGGATTTATTTGGTAAAAATAATAATATTTATTTAGATTTAGGTCCTTTATTTGTTGGTTGTAATTGAGTTAGAATGATTAAGTTAGAATTGTTTTGCAATATCAAATATTAATATATCAAGAGTAAAAGAATTTTACTTGCCTCTTTTTCTTAATATTTTAACTATTATATAGATTTTTATATGTATCAGTTGCAACATACTAAAATAATCATGTTATTAAGAAATATATTTTTAAGTAGTACCAACTTATAAATAGTTATAAAGGAATGATATTGCATATAAGAATAATATACCAACTTATAATAATTTTGTGCAATTTAGTCGTCTAAACAGGTTGGTTTGAAAAATTGGATCAAATAAAATAGATATTATTTTATTTGGTTCAACTGAATTATAGTTGAATTCAGGTCTATCATAAAAAAATCGGGTTGAATCACATATTTGCAGGGTCTGGTTGGATTTTGAGTTAATATCTTGTTAGGTTACGTTCGGGTTTGAAAGCAGGTCTGTCTGAACAGGTCAGGATCTAATCTTGCCGGGTGCCGGTCAGGTTTGGGTAATCCCAGGTCAGATGTCGGTCAGGTTTGGAGACTGACCCTTATAGGTCGAACTAGCTTCAAGTCAAATCAGAATCAAATTGACCCAGCGATCAGATCTGTTTCTCACACCACTACTGTAGCCTTTAAGTGTCAGGACAAAAGATTGGCCGCAAATATAGAATTTATGCACGCGCCCTCGCCTCTTGTCTAAAATTTAAAATCATATACTATATCTAAAACAAACCAAACGAACGTGACAAGAAAATTTCGGGGAGGCTTTAAATAGTATCTACGTTGACTTTTAACTTTCTTATGCCAAGGGACACTAGAAAGAAGATACAATTCTGTTCGATTCTATACGTATTTTGAAGGATTGAAGTACAGGGAGATTTGATCGAGATAGGAAGATATTAGCACCGCACTTCTGTTTTCTTGGCAAAATGGCGTTAAGGTACGACGACGATGAGGCTGTTAATTCTTTTTTGGTCAAATTAGGGGCTGTTACTTCTGATGATGAGCTTATTGATGAAGTTTATCCTGAAAGTGACTCTGATACAGGTAACTTTCCTCACGGGATTGCTTTCTGTTAATCCATTATCGATTGATTTTCTCCAGCTAGCCTTTATATCTTCATTGATCGTGCGATTTAGCAGCTTTTTCTTTGAATCAGGCTAGCCTTTAATGCTCTAACAAACGATCAACCTAATCTAAAATCTACGTTTTCTATGCAACAACATATAAACACAATAAATCAAGTACTCCATCCGTTTTCTGTTGTTATTACTATTTGGAATATTTTTAAGGGAGGAAATTGGTCAAAGTAGAAAGAACTCTCGAAAACGAAGAGAGTACTTAGTTTAGAAAAGAAAACAACCTTTTATGTGCTAGACTAGTAGTCGATATTAGAATTTGAGGTTGTATATGTTTAGTATTTGATCATTTGACAATAGTCTTAGTTTAAATATTTTCAGAGATTTTGAGTTTGAATCTTTCCAAGTGTGGTATTAGGAGTAGGATAATCGAATATCCAAAAAGTAATTCAGAAGCAGTAGAAAAAAAATAACTACATCGTGTCTTTTAGGTTTACACTCGAAGGAGGAGGTGAAATGAAAGTGTCAAAGTGTGAGCTATGCTCAAATGTTTGAGTAATAAATCAGTTTGTAACTAATTATAACTAATTGTCCATGTCAACACAGTCAGTTACAGTACCCATTGTATGCTTTTATGTTGTTAGGTTAGCTACTGATTGTAATCAAACTATGTAGTATATATAACTTTCTCATCTGTAATTAAATCATTTATTAATTTTCTCTCCAAACTCTCTCTAAGTTCTCTATAACTTAAGTTCTTCTCTAAAGTCTCTAATGGAGGTTCACTGAATCTCAAGCTACATTCATATAACTCTTCACATTTTATCACGGTATCAGAGCTACAAATCTATGCAATCAATGATTGAGGATCAATTTATTCTTTGAAAATCTCATAATCATCTGTAAGTTTTGCAATTTCGAAGTCGATACTTTCATTTCATTCGAGTCTCTGAATTCTGCAGATTAAGTTCTTCAAAATTCTGTGAAATTCTTGTGAATCTGAAATTGTGATCTAACTTCCATATAGATTCTAGTTCATAACTAAAAAATTCTTCAAATATACTTAGTTATAATCAATTACAAACTGATTAATTACTTAGCATTTGAGCATAGCTCAACATCCTCCTCAAGTTGGAATCTGTAATAAGCATTCCTAGCTTGGATAGAAGTGTATTAAACTGGGTATAAGGTTTTGGTGAAAACATCAGCAAGTTAATGTTTGGTAGGTAAGTAGGAAAGCTGTAAAAGACTCTCCATGACATTTTCCTTAATGGAGTGGCAACCAATGTCTATATGTTGTCCTTTCATAAAATACAGGATTTTTAGCAATATAGATAGATGATTGATTGTCACAATGGAGTGTAACAAACTGAAGATCCTATAGACCTAGCTCAATTAATAATCTCACAGTCCATATCATCTCCGAGGCAGCATTAGCCATGGCCCTGTATTTAGCTTCAGAGGAACTTTTTAAAACAGTGGCATGTTTCTTTGATTTTTATGAAATTGATGAGTTGCCAAGAAGAAGTAAATAGTCTGAAATAGACCTTCTTGAATGAGGATAAACTGCCCAATCTGAGTTAGAGAAGGCTTGGAGCTTCAATTAAGCACTGACATGAAGTAAAATGCCTTGACCAGCCGTACCAACCACATATATATTTCAAGGTGTGATGAAGAGCATGCATGTGAGAAGCCTTTGGATCATGCATGAATTGACTCACGGCTTGGATAGTGAATGAAAGGTCAGGCCTAGTATGACCTAGGAAGTATGACTTCCCATATACAACCAAACAAGGCCTAAGCATTTGTAAACAGCAGGATCAAGAATAGGATTACCTTCATTAGCTAATAGCTTTAAGTGCAAAGGTAGAGGAGTGACTGTATGATGAGAAAGGTCTAGATTGGATGAAGAAAGTAGTTCCTTAGTGAACTTCTTTTAAGTCATAACTAGTTTTTTGCCCGGGCGATGCCTCGGGTCAGTTACAATAAACAAATATGTTATTATTTTTTATTTCATATTTTATTATGCTACTTTTCGTAATTTTTGTCCATTAAGAAATTGAAAAATTCACGTCACGACGTGATAAGTAAAAAAAAAAGCTTACCTTAAAAAGAATTGTGGTAAGAGAATATGACATCAAATTCTCTTGGAAGTTACGTAATAAGATTGTTAAAGATGTACTCTCTCCATTTTTTTTAATTCGTACATTTTCCTTAAATGATTATTTTTTAAAATTTCTACATTTTTCTTATTTGGCCCACCATAAATTGATACTTTTATATTTGTTTTTCTCTTTTTCGACCCAAAAATACTACTTTCACGTTTTCTCATTATTTTACATTAAATGGATCAAAAACTACACTCCAATTTGAAAGTGACATGGCATAAATGGTTGTGCATACAACAATGTAGCAATAAAAAAACGGAGGGAGTATATACTTGTTAAGTCTTTTTAGTTAACTACAATTATTACAAGACTTTATCATATTTTATTTCAAACATTAAACAACAAAGTTATAGTGTATTGATGGTTAAGCGCTTACTTTTCATTTCAAAGGTCATGTCTCATGTGTTCGATTCCTTTCACTTACACATTTTTTTAAAAGTGAGAAGTATATACATGAACATAAAGCATTTGCATTAGAAACTTGAGGAGAGTGTCACGTGGCACATAAACGTTCTTTTGCACGCCTTTTAATATATTTGTATAGATGGTGCCATAGAAGGTTCTAGTGACCTCAATACCTAGTAAATAGCTTAGTACACCCGAGTCTTTGATGCTAAATAAAGTATGAAGATGATGCTTGAGAGATGTGTGATGCTATTAATATCAGTCCCAGTCAAAAGAATGTTATTAACATAGACTTCTGCAAGGTGATGTGATTACATGAAAGGCAAAAGACACAAACAATAAAAGAAGTTACTCAAAAAGCCATTTACTATACACACCTAACTATAATATTCAGTCACAAGTCCCCGCAGGAAAAAAAAAAATCAGTCACAACCCACCACTACACATTGGGCGGCGAACTAAAAGATGTTAAATGAGATGGTAGATCTTTGAAAATCCTTACTTGAGATTAGGGTTCCCAAGTTTCAGCATATATGTTAGGAATTGGGGTTGGCTCAAGTGGTGTGCTTTCTCATCTTCCCTAGCAAGGTCTAGGGTTCAATTCCTACTCCAAACATTTGCTTGGGATTTAAGGGGGGAGGGAGTTGGAGCAGTGGCGTTTCTAGGAATTTTGTTATGAGGGTACGGATAAGCAGTTAAACTCAGTCAAATTTTATTTTAAAAAATGAAGCTTAATTAGCAACATTTTTGTTCGCCCAAGTTTTAATACGTAAGAACTTAGATATTATTGCTAATTGTTTATTTGTTCCACTTTTTAATTTAGCCCGATGTTTAATAAGTGATTATGTTAAAGTCATATTTTTTACAATCGATTAACTAATTCGTTTAAGTTAAATGTTGTTCTTTTTTTTCTAAATGTACTACAAAATTATTTATGGAAATAAGATAAATTAATACTTCAAGTATATGTTATCAAAAAAATTTCAAAAGAAAATCAGTGATGAATTTTGTATATAGATAGACTGAATGAATGCTATGGGGTTAGAAAATGCAAAATTTAATATTGTTGAAAAATATATTATTTAGAAACTAAAAACTCTTTTTTTTCATCTTATTAATTTAGGATTTATAAGGTAAACACATTATGAAAAATCAACTCCAAACTCCCTTTTTCAATTCACATTTGACGACATCTGGTCAATGTTTTTGACTAAAAGGTAAGAGAAGAGTAAAGGAGAGGTGTACTGACAGAGGTGAGAGAAAGAGGAAAAAAATTAATATTTTTGACTGTTGACAGAGGAAATAGAAAGAGAGAAGAAAGGGTAAAAAAGAGACTTACAACGCATGGAGATGGGAGAATTAAATTTTAACTTTTTTTTTATTTCTTTGAATTTATATCTTCTTCATTTTTAATTTTAGCAATGGGGGTACAGTTGTACCCACTGTACCCCCTCTAAATTCGCCCATGAGTTGGAGGTGTCTGGCTTGTAACGGGCCTCTAGGTAAGGGCCTTGTGCGAGGACAGTTCAGAGGAATTTTTCTTATCAATTTAAAAAAAAAAATATTGGGCGGCGGCAAGATAGGTGACCTGACTCCATCCGTCCTTTGAGGTTTCGTCATTTCCTTTCTGTTACATTCTTAAGTGGAAATTTTGCATTAGAGTTGATAAAAAGAAAGTGTTGCAAGTAAAAAAAAAAAAAAAGAAGTATTTGAGCGTGTGGAGAAGAAGAAAAAAAATACTTAGAGACTATGGGGCCTTGCCACTAAAAAGGAAATGTATCCGTACTTGATAAATAAAAAAAATAAGTGGAGCAATCTTTTGAAACCGGAGTACATATATAGTAAATTAAATGCTATTCATCTACTAAGGGCATGTTTGGCAAAACTAGCGGTTCTAGTAGCTGTTAGCGGTTGTAGTAGCGGTAGCTGTTGGGGGTAGCTGCTAGCTGTCTCCTAGTAGCTGTCAGCGGTCAGCGATTGAATTAGTTGTTTAATTATAAGTGTTTGGCAAAAGTAGCGGTTGGAATTGTATAAGATAAAAAAAAAATAGTTAATAATTCTTCCTTATGCTAATATATAGGGTTTATTTGCTAGACCGCTACATCTAAATCTCAAACGTTACTTGTAGTAACGTTCCACAACCGCTACTCATAATCTACTCCGACTGCTACCCGCTACTACAACCACTACCTTACCAAACACTCATAATTTTCTTAAGTAGCGTTTCAATCTTGTCCAACCGCTAACCGCTACCTCAAACGCTAGTGCCAAACAGGGCCTAAATTTAGAGTATTTCATATTATCTCACAAATTTATAAAAAATAATATATTCAAGTATGGTTTTATTTGAGGGGGTGTTTGGTTCACTAGTTTTAGGTATGAGGTATGGGTTTGGAATGAACAAAACCCATACCTAGTGTTTGTTTAACTTATTTCTAAATTTTAAACCCATACCTCAAACCCATAAGGTATGGGGTTTAGAAACCCATGGGGGGAGGTGGGTATGACTCATACCTTACCTCTAGGTATCAAATAAAATAAGATTTTTCATTCCTAAATAAAATCAAACACAAGGTATTAAGTATCAAGTTCCAAACTCATACCACCTTGGTTTCATTCCTGATTCCAAACCCATACCATTATATGAACCAAACACCCCCTGATTGATCTTAATATATATTTTTATAATTTTTTTTTACTTATACATATATGGTTGAATAAAGCAGTGTCTTGGATAGTGTGTGGGCATATAGTGGGTCAAGGCCAGGCCCAGCCCAGTTCGGAAAAAGTTTAAAGTGGGATTCAAAATAGGGCCTTACTTTTAGTGGGTCTCAAATTAAAAAAAAACTTTGAGCTTGAAGTCCAAAATACGAAGCATGAAGCATAACAATAGTACAATAATGCAGCCCAGAAATTAACACTTGGACTTTCTCCACTTCTCCTCCTTACTTTTCTCCTTTTAACTGTTGCACTTTCTTTCTCTCTTTTCCAGAAATTTCGATAATTGTACTTTGGTCATTTTATTACATAAGTGCTATATAGAGTAAAAAAAAATCTAAATATAACATCTAAAATATGTCTAATTTAATCATGGTTAATATTTATTTTTTTAATAAAAAAAGGAAATCTCATACGCAAGCGTGTAGCAATGCAGCAAAATACATTACAATAAGTGCTTGCGCACACAAGCCAACATGTCACATTTATTTATAAAGTTGGATGCGCTAGGATTAGAAAAAATTCTGAAATTGGCCTATCGCATCCCCCCTAACATAATAGCCGGGGCCTAAAGTTTTTGTGTCAGGTTATATTATATGTTTGACGCGATAATGGTATAGCGGGAATGAGGTCATTTAACATATAGATGACCCCCATATAAGGGGGTCATTTGTCATAGATGACCCCCAAACGGGGGATCATTTGTCATAGATGACCCCTCGAAAAGGGGGTCATTTGTCATAGATGACCCCCTAAAAGATAGGTTAGTCTTTTAATATGTTTTGCTGTATTTAGCCTTTTTTTTGGTTGTATATAACACAACCCTTTTATTATTGATTTTTTATTTGCATATTATTTTTTGTAAAATAAACTGCCCTTATCTTGCATAGAGCTAAGTAATTTATTTCCAATAAGTAAAGTGTTCAATAGTAGTTTACTTCAGTTGAGCCAGGCGAAACAATTCAGTCTTTGAATTTACTCAACTATTAGCAAAAGGTGTATGAAACGTGAAGTTATTATATATTTTTTTCCCAATATAATTTGCATATCTATCTATATATACAAATATATTAAAAGGCATGTGAAAGAAAACCTATATGTCACGTGGCACTCTCCTCAAATTTCTAACACAAATGCTTTCACGTGAGCTTTGACATGAAAATTAAGAGATTAACCATCAATACACTATGACTTTGTTGTCTAATGTCTTAAATAAAATATGATAAGGTCTTGTAATAATTATACGTAACTAAAAAGACTTAAGCAAGTATATATATATATATATATATATATATATATATATATATATATATATTATATATATATAATATATATATATATATATATATATAATATATATATTATATATATATATATATATATATATATAACTAGGGCTGTCAATGATGCGAGTCGAGCTCGAGTTTGACTAAACTTGACTCGAACTCGAAAACTCATACTCAAACTCGACTCGACTCGAAAACTCGCGAGTTTCAAATTTTCCAGCTCGAACTCGAAACCTAAACTCGAACCCGAACTCGTTTCAAGCTTTTTGGTCATTTGATATAGTTCTATTTTTTATAGAAGAAATTCTTTACTTTGCTTTTTGGTCATTTTATACACTTTTTTTTCATTTTTTAAAAGAAAAGTAAAAGTATTTTTATAGAAAAAAATAAAGTTAAAATTTCTTGAAAAAATAAAAAGTATATATATATAAAATTTTATCGAGTATCTCACGAGTTTCTCGAATCGAGTATTGAGTTGCTCGACTCGACTCGTTAACCTGTCGAGTCGAATTCGAGTTCGAGTTGAGTTCACTCGAGTCGAGCTTTGACCGAGCTGAGTTCGAGTAGCTTGCGAGCTGTTTCAACTCATTGCCAGCCCTATCTATAACACACTTATTCCATAACTTACAAGAAAATATTGATGTCATATTCTCTTTGTTAAAGAGTTACTAAAATTATAACAACGTGCTATTGGCAGAATTGTTGTAAATTTATCCATAAAATTTCATCCACTTAAAAAGGATTATTTTAATACAACTATATCATTTTTTTTTATTTTGCTATATTATAAATTGCATATTTTGAAAATGGCCCCAATATACTATTTTGCGTAGGGCCCAAAAAAGTTCAGGACCGGGCCTGGGTGTCGATCTACAAGAGAAGTTCGTGTTTCTTGAAGTGATCCCGGTTGAGCTTAGAACCATTTTAAGGGAGGACCTGGGAGGAGTTTCGTGACCCCGCCTCGTCCCAGGTGGTAGTGCCAACCTTCCTGCCTAGATTAGCTAGTAGGAAGTAGTGAGGTCGATTGAGTTGTTCTTTTTCGTTGTTTGCTTTGTGTCTGGTGTGTTTGAGTCTTTAGAGTTGTCTTAGTTGCGTGTCTTTTTCTTTGGTTTTTATTTAGATTTTTGCTTGTAAGTTGGACTTCATCCTCTTTATTCACCCAAAAAAAAAAAAAACGAACAGTAAAATAAGAAGTCAAATGAAACACCTAAGATTTTGTGCGGGTTAAAGGAGTACATGTTGTGCAACTGAGATGAGCATTTACAATAATCTTGCAGACAGTTTCATAGATGGCGATGTAAAGTCAAAATTCTTCAATAAAAACGAAGCACCAATGGAAAGTACCCTTTTCAACGTTCGGGTAGACCTGATGCCAGCCAGCGATAAATGGTCTCGGATTGCACAGGATATAGTGATGGTGTTAGATGTTAGTAGCAGCATGGCGGAAGAAGACAGGTTGAAAGGTGTGAAAGTTTTAGCCGGAATTATAATTAACAGATTGAATCGAAAAGATCGTCTCTCAGTCATCGTATACGAGGGTGAAGTCTATAGGTTGTGTAAGTTGCAAAAAATGACTGATCTTAATAAAGTAGAAATTCAAAGTCTAATTGATGAAATAGCAGCAGGCGGGGGAAGCAACGTGAAGGGTGGCCTTAGAGAGGCCATGAAAGTCATTGATGATCGAAAGTTTACTAGAGGACGTGGGTGTGCAATAGTGCTTATGTCTGACGGAGACCTTCATCATGCAGATGGCAGCATCACACAAACCTACAGTGTACCAGTATACACGATTCATTACGGCCATCAGCCTGAGTCTCAGGTAGGTTTCCCTTCTCTCTCTCTTTGTTAGAAACTAGAAAGATGGTTTTGTTTGTACTCAAAGTTCCTTACAATTTCAGATTTATGCATATTAGGTGATTTTTTTTCACTCAACAAGCCTCTAATTGTTAAAATCTACAAGTTCCATCCATTCAAGCGGCAGATTAGTTTGATACAAATGCATTGATTTATGAGGCATCCACATTCTTCCTTGCTAGTCTTGCTACTACATCAACTACTTTATTTGCCTCCCTTCTTCCCTGCTCAAGTTTGACTCCTAGCTAGTTTGAGGGTTAGCAATTCCCTGCATTTGAAGGCAATTTTTGCAAGGTTTCAATTTGCCCAATTTTTGTTTTGAATTTCTAGGATTCCGCCCAGGCTATCACTTGCTCTTATGAAATTGCTTCAGTCTTCTCGAATTGCCTTCTGAAGAACTTCTTTGATGACTAACAACCCTGCCTCAGCTAAATCTTGGATTCTAGTTTGCCGATACTTTCCTTTGAGCTAGTCACCTTGTGAGTTCTTGCAAATAGCTTCTAGATCTGTACTTGACTTGATTGCACATTTTGAAAAAAGTATCCGTCACTAGTAGAATAATTATATGTTGTTGCCGTTTTTTAGAGGTCTATTGTTACTGCACCGTAACAAATCAAAGTGCATAAATAGGTTTAAACCTATTGCTGTTGTTTGAACCCAGAACTGTAGCAACAGGTGCAAGTAAAAACAAGTTTTTCAGTTATTTTTGAAATTTTCTAGTAGTTCTCTCATCCTTATATTAAGGAAATCTGACTTGTGTGGACCCGGTTCACGTTAACATTAGTGCGCACCAGACAAAACAACATATCATTACTGACAATCCTCTATATTATGCGAAAACCCACTATATTATGCAGAAATCCACTATATCATTCAGAAACTTACTATATTATTTAGACACACTTACTATATCATACAGAAACTCACTATATCATTCAGACACACACTATATCATACAGAAACTCACTATATCATTCAGAAACACACTATATCAAGCAGAAACTCACTATATCATTCAAACACACACTATATCAAGCAGAAACTCACTATATCATTCAGACACTCATTATATCGTGGATGAACTGTATGAATCTATAAGTACTATAAGCGGAATTGCATGAATCTAATTCATAAGCACTTAAATCAGGATCACATGCATATACAATTAAGGATCACATATAAGTTTAGAAATAACCTTTGTAGCGTGAATTCCACAAAGCTTGAATACTCCAGATAAAGAACCTCAGGTGCGATTCCTGTACTTGGTCCACCAACCCGGATCAACACTCCACCAATGCTAGTTGGAAAGGAAGAAACTTCTTCTTTGTTTTTGGAGTTTTTACGTGGCTTTTAGAGAGAGAGAATAGGAGAGAGAAAAAATAATAATAATACTGATATGTTTTTCTTTTCTGCCTAACCTAATATATAAAAGTATTTAGGTCAGAATTTTCTCTCCTTTTCCCATCACTTGGCCGGCCACCCTAGAGCCCTCTCTTGGGCTCTAGGCTTATTTTGTTGATCCAAGTTTAATGTGTGACCTTGTAGGATCCGTTATATTGGGCTTCGGGTTTATTATTTACTAATTCGAAGTTCTATAACTTTCTCTAGCAAGACGTATAGACGACCCAATATAACGAATTATTATCTCCATAATACGATCCAATACAATTAATGCGATAAAACAATAGTAGATAACCTAATTCCTCCAAAAATAGAGATGCAATATAAATACGCGCACAAAACTCTAGCACAATTCGTGAATCAATACGTGCACATTTATCACCATAAAAAACTAGCACAATTCATGAATCTAACATGATCGGCGCTAATATTAGTTGGAGATTACTGATCATAAAATACATATATCCATGTGAATCCATGAAAAAGGTATTAAGTTTAATTGTGTGGGAAATACTCAATTTCTATGTGATGCTCATTTGGATCTTCATGGATGAGATATAAAGACTTAAAGTGTAACGATTAGGAAAGATAGAGACTTTTGACTGAAGTTTTATACTCAAGTAGGGGGAGTGAATTGAGTACTTATGAGAATTGATGCTAATTCAAATTCTTTCGATTTAAGGAGGAACCAGTTGACCTTGTTCCTGATAGTGAAAACAATATAACTCTAAAGGAGTAAAGAACACAACACATTAAACGAGGTTCAGCCAAACAATGGTCTATGTCCTCGTACGCTAGTTTTCTTATTAATCAACGACTCTGAAAAACATGAATACTATTCCACTCTCATGTTCCCCTTACTCCAACGAAACAACACACCCACACTAACTCCAATGTGCTACTTCGCACTTGAACTCACAAGCACTTGAGAATGAAGTTACAAACGCTACCCAACCTCTGACCCTTTTGTAAGATATTCAATACAATCAGTGTCTCTTAAATCACGTTTTCTTACAAAGCAAACAAAGAATAATGAAAAGCTATGTGAGTGCATACTTTATTTTTAGAAACTATCCAGTTGTTCTCCATCGATAAAATTCGGGAGAGCGTCCACGATGATGTAGAATCATTGCAGTATTTATAGACTAAAGTCTAACTGTTTAGCATACCCCAACTCAAGATATCAAAGATATGATAATATTAAGTTTTGTAAAGTGTATCTTGAACAGTATCTTTATTGAGGAAGATATTATCCAAGATATGCACACGCTTAAGCAAAAAAATACTGAATTATGACTCTAAAGGTTGGCAACCTCTTTATTGGAAAGTATTTATAGAAATATTTGTTCGAAAATCTTTTCTAAAACAACGAGCTCAAACACCCTACAAAGTAACTGGTACCCAGAGCTGTTATCCTGCTTAGTTGTGTTCTGAATATGTAACCAACTTGTTCCCATATTCAAAACCCTATTATTTCAAATTAAGAACAACAAAAACAATTCAACTAATTAAGAATATCATACACAAATATTACATGATGACCTAAGATGAATCAAATGAAAGATCATATACTATCTTCTTACGCATCAAGTCTTTAAGCTTCCCTTGAATCAACAATGCAATACATTGTCTTTTCCTCGAACATGTTCAAGAGGGCACTTAACTTCGAGTCTTGGAATAAACTTGTTTGCTACATAAGAAACATCATAGCATAGCAAATTGTCTTTGACTATTTCAGTCTTGGAATAAACTTAGTTTCTTAGCTGTTTCCTAACAGCTAATAAGCACCTGTAAATAGCAATGTTCCCTGCAGTTGTTTGTCATCATACAAAACCAGGGGACTCGACACATTCCCCTTTTTTGATGATGACAAACTCTTTGAAGTTTCCTGCAACCAACAAGTTAGTATAAACAGATAACTTCAACCAAAGCTCAAATACTTATTAAAAGAGCCTACTTGACGCAAGACTCACAAGGTCAAACAGTTAACTATTTCAACTGTTTCCTAAGAAAAACTTGACTTATGTTTCATAACAACTAAAGCTATACTAGGACTGACTCAATCTATATTAGACTTAGGCGCTTCAACTTCAAACTAATTTTTTTTCCCTTTTGGCATCTTTGAAAAGTATTCAATGAAAGAATCATTGCACATAGTTATTGCTTCATCCAAAAATAGTAGCATCAACAACCAATCAAGTCATCATGTTGCAAGAAATCAGGTTAGGCATGCAACTCACAATCCATAAACCAAACACAAATTGTCCAAGTACAAACCAACATAGTTAAACAAGAACCCAAGTTACATGATCAGAAATTATTTTGTAATACAGGGGTAGGGAACAATAATGTTGAAACAATTATCAAAACGGTATTAGGGAAATGGCTGGAAGAAGCAATCACTCCTCGACATCTTCTTCATCCTCTTCTTTTGAGGCATCATCATCACCATCATCTTCTTCTTCTTTGTTGGAGGAGGAGAAAGAGGAACCAACACCTTCTTCATCTTCCTGATCATCATCATCTTGATCCTCTTCCATACAATCACTAGGAAGATGGGTATCAGCTAGAAGACAAGAATCAACTAGAAGACGAGGATCAATAGATCCAGTAGCACCCTGCGCTATAGGAAGTTGAGTCTTTACCTTCGAAAGAGAAAGAACCATCAAACATTCTCGACAGCTTCTTCGTTCTCAAGATTAGTGATTTTAGACTTGTAGGATTTGGATATACCCTCAATCAGCTTATACATTTATCCACTATTGTATCCTGGTTGTCCAACCTTGTAATTACAACACTATCAAAACTAGTTCCCCCTATCTTTCTCTTCTTTTTCTCGGCCTTTTTCTTCTCAGCTGATACTCCTTACTCCTTGAACCTCAGCCCATATGGGGAAACATCCAACCCTTTTTTCCCTAAGATCTTCTCTATAAAGACCTGAATGGGAACTATTTCCCCATTGGAAGGCAACTTTTGCTTTTGAAGTAGTAGGGTGATGATTGAACCATATGTTAAGGCTTGGTGAGAGGAGGAGAAACATTTCACTATATGATCAATGTTGAGAGCAGGGAGATTTATCTTGATCTTTATCATCATAATTAAGTAAATCAATACCATTCCATGATGCGAACTATTCCTCGATCATGAATGTTAAGAATTAACACTTTATTGCAAATGGAGTGGAGGACCATCTCCATGATGCAAAATAGCAGATCCATAACTAGCATTCTTGGAATAGGGAACAAGCATAAACTTAATCTCCTCAGTTGTTACCCCAACAATAGTAGGCCAACATCATACATATCAAACCCATCCCTAGGTATATCAAGTAGAGAGGCCACAAAAGATACAAGTAGAGATACTTCACTACCAAACAGAGAACAACCCAAATACATATCCGACAATTGTTTCAAATTAACATGGAATTCCCTAACAGTATCCACAAAGCAGCCTTGAAATTCCAACAATTGATGCACTTCAGATAAAGCATCTAAATCAAAATAACCATCATCAATCGTACATCCAAACAACACACATCTCTCAATAATGGGAGTAAAACCGGTAGAAATAAGATTTTCAACAAATTAATTTACCTTTTACAGCGCAAGGAGGTCTAGTTGGTACCCTATTTCTTTTAGTTTCCGTAGCAGAACCAGTAGACAGTTCTTCAAAAACTTCTTTTGTTTCCATCTTCATAGCAGATCTAGTGACTCTACTTCCCCTTGCTCTAGTATAAGGAGATGGAGACCCTTCCTTGTGACCAGTAATAACCAAATCTTCCTCCTCCTTTCGCCATTTCTCAAAAGGAACCTCGGTAGTGGCACAGTGGTGCTTTGAGTTTGGGTGGTCGAGGGAGGATTTTCGGAGATTGTGGTGGACGAAGGGAGATTCTCAGCTAGTAGTAGATGGAGTTTTCTTTAAAGAAGGATGCATTTCAGATGAATTTTTTGATTTTCCTCCATTCTTTCTTGCACTAGCCGATGATTTCTTCCCCATTGATGAAAAAAAACATAGAACCTTCGAGAAACCGCCTCAAAGAGAGAGCTGGGGAGACATAGATTTTTCGAGTGACTTTGAAGTGATTGCATAGAGAGGGGGAATACATATATGTATATATATACACACACATAGGAATGGCAACAGGTCGGACTTGGACCGGATTATGTAAAATCCGACTCCGACCCTACAGAAAGTCGGATTTTAAATCCGAGTCCGACTCCGACATCCGACTTTGAAAATCCGACCCGACTCCGACCCGACTTAAAATCCGAAAATCCGACTCCGAGATCCGACCTGACACTAGTAGAAAAAAGGCTACCTGCTGCGGTTAAAAAGTGCCCTATTGCTGCGGAATAGGGCGAGCAGCAATTAAGGGCGCAGCAATAGGTATTAATAATATTGATGCGGTTTTAAACCGCAGCAATATAACGTAATATTGCTGCGGTTTTAATGACCAAACCGCAGCAATATTAGGAATTGTGGTGAAATAAGGTGGCCCAGAAAGGTAATATTGCTGCGGTTCCTGGCCCAGAACCGCAGCAATATTACTTTTTTTATCAGATTTATAAGGGATATTGCTGCGGTTTTACCCGTAAAACCGCAGCAATATATAGTAGTACAGGTAAATTTTTTTTTTTTGGTATTTTGTCATCAAATTTGAAAGACAAAAAGGCTAAAAGAAAGAAAACACTATTGATTATAACTAATGACAAAAAAATATTATATAACATTCAAAAATATAAACAATACAAAATGAAATATATTATTACAATATAGGAAGGTATAGTATAAAAATCAAAAGTATAAAAAAAATTACAAAAAACTAAGCAACAAATTAAAACTAAAACATAAAACTAAAAAAATCAAAAAACAAATTAAAATTAAAATTAAAAAGTAAGAAACCAAAGAAAACAATAAACTGAATTGTACATACTAGATACCACAACGAAACAAAAATTCTCAACAAACGAAAATCATTCGTCAGCCTAACATATATTTATTCTTAACAAACTAAAATGAAAAAAAAAAATCAAAAAGAAAAAAAATGAAGTGCAGATGGCCGCACGAACAACGAACAAGTGAAAAAACACAACACCACAACGAACAAGTGAAATCCAGATGGCCGCCCGCCGCACGAACGACGAAGGACTGGACCGCACGAACGACGAACGACTGGAACGCACGAACGACAAAGGATGACTGGAACGACGAAGGACGACTGGAACGACGAAGGACGACTGGAACGACGAACCAACTGGGACGACGAATGAACTGGAACGACGAACCAACTGGGACGACGAACGAACTGGAACGACGCAGATGTGGTTTCGCCGGAACGGAACAACGACGGAGGCGTGAAACAGATGTATTGGGTGGTTAAATCTGAGAGGAGAAAGAGAGATGTGTGAGAGGAGAGAGAGAGGAGAGAGAGATGTGTGAGAGGAGAGAGTGATGCGTGAGTTTGAGAAGAGAGAGAGAGGAGAGAGGGAGCCAGGGAGGCGTGAGAGGAGAGTGAGAGACGTGAGCAGTTTCTTTAGGGTTTAGTGAGAGTGGTGCCATCTTAAATACTATTAAATAATATGGGGAGCTTAATATTGCTGCGATTTTCATGGAGGACTGCAGCAATATATTAAAAAAAATATTTTTTAATATATTGCTGCGGTCCTACGTGGAAACCGCATCAATATTAACTGTTCAAGGCCCCACTTTATATTAAAAAAGTATCAGTTAGACAATATTGCTGCGGTTTTTGGCGGGAACCACAACAATATTGTCAATTTCTTTTTTTTCTTTTTTTTTTTTTTGCGTGTTATATTGCTGCGTATAGGTAAAACCGCAACAATATCACCGCAGCAAATAGCATTTATTCTACTAGTGTGACTTAAAATCCGGACATCCGACTTAAAATCCGAACATCCGACTCCGAACCTGATCCGACTTATTTTTCTTCCAATTTTTTATAATAGAATAGTCTTCTATAATACAATAATTTTATCACTACAATTTATTCTAATCATCATATAGAAATCTTATATAGTACAAATAATCCAATTATTACTATTATTTTTAACAATAATTTTTTCTATGGGAAAATCCTATATAATACAATTGGCTGAAAGTCGAAGTCAGATTATACATAAATAATACATTACATAAATAAGAAAAAA